>NW_025963724.1:0-38628 GCF_910591885.1 Bombus terrestris
CCCAAGACCTTCTACAAAGTTTCGATTTTTTCGTTGGGACTTGGAAAAATTTCTATATCGAACCGGTTTCTTCCGATTATCTCGCTTAAAAGTGTTACAAGGTATGAATATTTTTGCATAAATCGAAGTATCTCGGACGTTTTACGTCGGGATTAAGCGTTTTTTTCGCCCCCAAGACCTTCTACAAAGTTTCGATTTTTTCGTTGGGACTTGGAAAAATTTCTATATCGAACCGGTTTCTTCCGATTATCTCGCTTAAAAGTGTTACAAGGTATGAATATTTTTGCATAAATCGACGTATCTCGACGTTTTATGTCGGGATTAAGCGTTTCTTTCGTCCCCAAGACCTTCTACAAAGTTTCGATTTTTTCGTTGGGACTTGGAAAAATTTCTATATCGAACCGGATTCTTCCGATTATCTCGCTTAAAAGTGTTACAAGGTATGAATATTTTTGCATAAATCGATGTATCTCGACGTTTTAGGTCGGGATTAAACGTTTATATGGTCGCTGTAACGTTTTCTTGAAACGGAATTATGCGACGGGACGTTGGGACTTTGAAGAAGTTCGGCCGGTGCGAAAAGACCGAAAAGGTTTTTTCGAGTTATCTCGCTTAAAAGTGTTACAAGGTAGGAATATTTTTGCATAAATCGACGTATCTCGACGTTTTAGGTCGGGATTAAGCGTTTTTTTCGCACCCAAGACCTTCTACAAAGTTTCGATTTTTTCGTTGGGACTTGGAAAAATTTCTATATCGAACCGGTTTCTTCCGATTATCTCGCTTAAAAGTGTTACAAGGTATGAATATTTTTGCATAAATCGAAGTATCTCGACGTTTTACGTCGGATTAAGCGTTTTTTTCGCCCCCAAGACCTTCTACAAAGTTTCGATTTTTTCGTTGGGACTTGGAAAAATTTCTATATCGAACCGGTTTCTTCCGATTATCTCGCTTAAAAGTGTTACAAGGTAGAAATATTTTTGCATAAATCGACGTATCTCGACGTTTTACGTCGGGATTAAGCGTTTTTTTCGCCCCCAAGACCTTCTACAAAGTTTCGATTTTTTCGTTGGGACTTGGAAAAATTTCTATATCGAACCGGTTTCTTCCGATTATCTCGCTTAAAAGTGTTACAAGGTATGAATATTTTTGCATAAATCGACGTATCTCGACGTTTTATGTCGGGATTAAGCGTTTCTTTCGTCCCCAAGACCTTCTACAAAGTTTCGATTTTTTCGTTGGGACTTGGAAAAATTTCTATATCGAACCGGATTCTTCCGATTATCTCGCTTAAAAGTGTTAGAAGGTATGAATATTTTTGCATAAATCGATGTATCTCGACGTTTTAGGTCGGGATTAAACGTTTATATGGTCGCTGGAACGTTTTCTAGAAACGGAATTATGCGACGGGACGTTGGGACTTTGAAGAAGTTCGATATCGAAAAGGTTTTTTCGAGTTATCTCGCTTAAAAGTGTCACAAGGTACGAATATTTTTGCATAAATCGACGTATCTCGACGTTTTACGTCGGGATTAAGCGTTTCTTTCGTCCCCAAGACCTTCTACAAAGTTTCGATTTTTTCGTTGGGACTTGGAAAAAATTTCTATATCGAACCGGTTTCTTCCGATTTATCTCGCTTAAAAGTGTTACAAGGTACGAATATTTTTGCATAAATCGACGTATCTCGACGTTTTATGTCGGGATTAAGCGTTTCTTTCGTCCGCAAGACCTTCTACAAAGTTTCGATTTTTTCGTTGGGACTTGGAAAAATTTCTATATCGAACCGGTTTCTTCCGATTATCTCGCTTAAAAGTGTTACAAGGTAGGAATATTTTTGCATAAATCGACGTATCTCGACGTTGTACGTCGGGATTAAGCGTTTCTTTCGCCCCCAAGACCTTCTACAAAGTTTCGATTTTTTCGTTGGGACTTGGAAAAATTTCTATATCGAACCGGTTTCTTCCGATTATCTCGCTTAAAAGTGTTACAAGGTATGAATATTTTTGCATAAATCGACGTATCTCGACGTTTTATGTCGGGATTAAGCGTTTCTTTCGTCCCCAAGACCTTCTACAAAGTTTCGATTTTTTCGTTGGGACTTGGAAAAATTTCTATATCGAACCGGATTCTTCCGATTATCTCGCTTAAAAGTGTTACAAGGTATGAATATTTTTGCATAAATCGATGTATCTCGACGTTTTAGGTCGGGATTAAACGTTTATATGGTCGCTGTAACGTTTTCTTGAAACGGAATTATGCGACGGGACGTTGGGACTTTGAAGAAGTTCGGCCGGTGCGAAAAGACCGAAAAGGTTTTTTTCGAGTTATCTCGCTTAAAAGTGTTACAAGGTATGAATATTTTTGCATAAATCGATGTATCTCGACGTTTTACGTCGGGATTAAACGTTTATATGGTCGCTGGAACGTTTTCTAGAAACGGAATTATGCGACGGGACGTTGGGACTTTGAAGAAGTTCAGCCGGTGCGAAAAGCCCCGAAAAGGTTTTTTCGAGTTATCTCGCTTAAAAGTGTCACAAGGTACGAATATTTTTGCATAAATCGACGTATCTCGACGTTTTACGTCGGGATTAAGCGTTTTTTTCGCCCCCAAGACCTTCTACAAAGTTTCGATTTTTTCGTTGGGACTTGGAAAAATTTCTATATCGAACCGGATGCTTCCGATTATCTCGCTTAAAAGTGTTACAAGGTATGAATATTTTTGCATAAATCGATGTATCTCGACGTTTTAGGTCGGGATTAAACGTTTATATGGTCGCTGGAACGTTTTCTAGAAACGGAATTATGCGACGGGACGTTGGGACTTTGAAGAAGTTCGGCCGGTGCGAAAAGACCGAAAAGGTTTTTTCGAGTTATCTCGCTTAAAAGTGTTACAAGGTATGTATATTTTTGCATAAATCGATGTATCTCGACGTTTTACGTCGGGATTAAACGTTTATATGGTCGCTGGAACGTTTTCTAGAAACGGAATTATGCGACGGGACGTTGGGACTTTGAAGAAGTTCAGCCGGTGCGAAAAGACCGAAAAGGTTTTTTCGAGTTATCTCGCTTAAAAGTGTCACAAGGTACGAATATTTTTGCATAAATCGACGTATCTCGACGTTTTACGTCGGGATTAAGCGTTTTTTTCGCCCCCAAGACCTTCTACAAAGTTTCGATTTTTTCGTTGGGACTTGGAAAAATTTCTATATCGAACCGGATTCTTCCGATTATCTCGCTTAAAAGTGTTACAAGGTATGAATATTTTTGCATAAATCGATGTATCTCGACGTTTTAGGTCGGGATTAAACGTTTATATGGTCGCTGGAACGTTTTCTAGAAACGGAATATGCGACGGGACGTTGGGACTTTGAAGAAGTTCGGCCGGTGCGAAAAGACCGAAAAGGTTTTTTCGAGTTATCTCGCTTAAAAGTGTTACAAGGTATGAATATTTTTGCATAAATCGATGTATCTCGACGTTTTACGTCGGGATTAAACGTTTATATGGTCGCTGGAACGTTTTCTAGAAACGGAATTATGCGACGGGACGTTGGGACTTTGAAGAAGTTCAGCCGGTGCGAAAAGACCGAAAAGGTTTTTTCGAGTTATCTCGCTTAAAAGTGTCACAAGGTACGAATATTTTTGCATAAATCGACGTATCTCGACGTTTTATGTCGGGATTAAGCGTTTCTTTCGTCCCCAAGACCTTCTACAAAGTTTCGATTTTTTCGTTGGGACTTGGAAAAATTTCTATATCGAACCGGATTCTTCCGATTATCTCGCTTAAAAGTGTTACAAGGTATGAATATTTTTGCATAAATCGATGTATCTCGACGTTTTAGGTCGGGATTAAACGTTTATATGGTCGCTGGAACGTTTTCTAGAAACGGAATTATGCGACGGGACGTTGGACTTTGAACAAGTTCGGCCGGTGCGAAAAGACCGAAAAGGTTTTTTTCGAGTTATCTCGCTTAAAAGTGTTACAAGGTAGGAATATTTTTGCATAAATCGATGTATCTCGACGTTTTAGGTCGGGATTAAACGTTTATATGGTCGCTGGAACGTTTTCTAGAAACGGAATTATGCGACGGGACGTTGGGACTTTGAAGAAGTTCGGCCGGTGCGAAAAGACCGAAAAGGCTTTTTCGAGTTATCTCGCTTAAAAGTGTTACAAGGTAGGAATATTTTTGCATAAATCGACGTATCTCGACGTTTTACGTCGGGATTAAGCGTTTTTTTCGCCCCAAGACCTTCTACAAAGTTTCGATTTTTTCGTTGGGACTTGGAAAAATTTCTATATCGAACCGGTTTCTTCCGATTATCTCGCTTAAAAGTGTTACAAGGTAGTAATATTTTTGCATAAATCGACGTATCTCGACGTTGTACGTCGGGATTAAGCGTTTTTTTCGCCCCCTAGACCTTCTACAAAGTTTCGATTTTTTCGTTGGGACTTGGAAAAATTTCTATATCGAACCGGTTTCTTCCGATTATCTCGCTTAAAAGTGTTACAAGGTATGAATATTTTTGCATAAATCGACGTATCTCGACGTTTTATGTCGGGATTAAGCGTTTCTTTCGTCCCCAAGACCTTCTACAAAGTTTCGATTTTTTCGTTGGGACTTGGAAAAATTTCTATATCGAACCGGATTCTTCCGATTATCTCGCTTAAAAGTGTTACAAGGTATGAATATTTTTGCATAAATCGATGTATCTCGACGTTTTAGGTCGGGATTAAACGTTTATATGGTCGCTGTAACGTTTTCTTGAAACGGAATTATGCGACGGGACGTTGGGACTTTGAAGAAGTTCGGCCGGTGCGAAAAGACCGAAAAGGTTTTTTCGAGTTATCTCGCTTAAAAGTGTTACAAGGTAGGAATATTTTTGCATAAATCGATGTATCTCGACGTTTTAGGTCGGGATTAAACGTTTATATGGTCGCTGGAACGTTTTCTAGAAACGGAATTATGCGACGGGACGTTGGGACTTTGAAGAAGTTCGGCCGGTGCGAAAAGACCGAAAAGGTTTTTTTCGAGTTATCTCGCTTAAAAGTGTTACAAGGTAGGAATATTTTTGCATAAATCGATGTATCTCGACGTTTTAGGTCGGGATTAAACGTTTATATGGTCGCTGGAACGTTTTCTAGAAACGGAATTATGCGACGGGACGTTGGGACTTTGAAGAAGTTCGGCCGGTGCGAAAAGACCGAAAAGGCTTTTTCGAGTTATCTCGCTTAAAAGTGTTACAAGGTAGGAATATTTTTGCATAAATCGACGTATCTCGACGTTTTACGTCGGGATTAAGCGTTTTTTCGCCCCCCAAGACCTTCTACAAAGTTTCGATTTTTTCGTTGGGACTTGGAAAAATTTCTATATCGAACCGGTTTCTTCCGATTATCTCGCTTAAAAGTGTTACAAGGTATGAATATTTTTGCATAAATCGACGTATCTCGACGTTTTACGTCGGGATTAAGCGTTTTTTCGCCCCCAAGACCTTCTACAAAGTTTCGATTTTTTCGTTGGGGACTTGGAAAAATTTCTATATCGAACCGGTTTCTTCCGATTATCTCGCTTAAAAGTGTTACAAGGTATGAATATTTTTGCATAAATCGACGTATCTCGACGTTTTATGTCGGGATTAAGCGTTTCTTTCGTCCCCAAGACCTTCTACAAAGTTTCGATTTTTTCGTTGGGACTTGGAAAAATTTCTATATCGAACCGGATTCTTCCGATTATCTCGCTTAAAAGTGTTAGAAGTTATGAATATTTTTGCATAAATCGATGTATCTCGACGTTTTAGGTCGGGATTAAACGTTTATATGGTCGCTGGAACGTTTTCTAGAAACGGAATTATGCGACGGGACGTTGGGACTTTGAAGAAGTTCGGCCGGTGCGAAAAGACCGAAAAGGTTTTTTCGAGTTATCTCGCTTAAAAGTGTTACAAGGTAGGAATATTTTTGCATAAATCGATGTATCTCGACGTTTTAGGTCGGGATTAAACGTTTATATGGTCGCTGTAACGTTTTCTTGAAACGGAATTATGCGACGGGACGTTGGGACTTTGAAGAAGTTCGGCCGGTGCGAAAAGACCGAAAAGGTTTTTTCGAGTTATCTCGCTTAAAAGTGTTACAAGGTATGAATATTTTTGCATAAATCGATGTATCTCGACGTTTTACGTCGGGATTAAACGTTTATATGGTCGCTGGAACGTTTTCTAGAAACGGAATTATGCGACGGGACGTTGGGACTTTGAAGAAGTTCAGCCGGTGCGAAAAGACCGAAAAGGTTTTTTCGAGTTATCTCGCTTAAAAGTGTCACAAGGTACGAATATTTTTGCATAAATCGACGTATCTCGACGTTTTACGTCGGGATTAAGCGTTTTTTTCGCCCCCAAGACCTTCTACAAAGTTTCGATTTTTTCGTTGGGACTTGGAAAAATTTCTATATCGAACGGATTCTTCCGATTATCTCGCTTAAAAGTGTTACAAGGTATGAATATTTTTGCATAAATCGATGTATCTCGACGTTTTAGGTCGGGATTAAACGTTTATATGGTCGCTGGAACGTTTTCTAGAAACGGAATTATGCGACGGGACGTTGGGACTTTGAAGAAGTTCGGCCGGTGCGAAAAGACCGAAAAGGTTTTTTCGAGTTATCTCGCTTAAAAGTGTTACAAGGTATGAATATTTTTGCATAAATCGATGTATCTCGACGTTTTACGTCGGGATTAAACGTTTATATGGTCGCTGGAACGTTTTCTAGAAACGGAATTATGCGACGGGACGTTGGGACTTTGAAGAAGTTCAGCCGGTGCGAAAAGACCGAAAAGGTTTTTTCGAGTTATCTCGCTTAAAAGTGTCACAAGGTACGAATATTTTTGCATAAATCGACGTATCTCGACGTTTTACGTCGGGATTAAGCGTTTCTTTCGTCCCCAAGACCTTCTACAAAGTTTCGATTTTTTCGTTGGGACTTGGAAAAATTTCTATATCGAACCGGATTCTTCCGATTATCTCGCTTAAAAGTGTTACAAGGTATGAATATTTTTGCATAAATCGATGTATCTCGACGTTTTAGGTCGGGATTAAACGTTTATATGGTCGCTGGAACGTTTTCTAGAAACGGAATTATGCGACGGGACGTTGGGACTTTGAAGAAGTTCGGCCGGTGCGAAAAGACCGAAAAGGTTTTTTCGAGTTATCTCGCTTAAAAGTGTTACAAGGTAGGAATATTTTTGCATAAATCGATGTATCTCGACGTTTTAGGTCGGGATTAAACGTTTATATGGTCGCTGGAACGTTTTCTAGAAACGGAATTATGCGACGGGACGTTGGGACTTTGAAGAAGTTCGGCCGGTGCGAAAAGACCGAAAAGGCTTTTTCGAGTTATCTCGCTTAAAAGTGTTACAAGGTAGGAATATTTTTGCATAAATCGACGTATCTCGACGTTTTACGTCGGGATTAA
The DNA here is from genome assembly GCF_910591885.1 of Bombus terrestris. NCBI lineage: Eukaryota > Metazoa > Arthropoda > Insecta > Hymenoptera > Apidae > Bombus > Bombus terrestris. The sequence goes on from NW_025963724.1 coordinate 7,455, forward strand.
GCGTTTTTTTTCGCCCCCAAGACCTTCTACAAAGTTTCGATTTTTTCGTTGGGACTTGGAAAAATTTCTATATCGAACCGGTTTCTTCCGATTATCTCGCTTAAAAGTGTTACAAGGTAGGAATATTTTTGCATAAATCGACGTATCTCGACGTTGTACGTCGGGATTAAGCGTTTTTTTCGCCCCCAAGACCTTCTACAAAGTTTCGATTTTTTTCGTTGGGACTTGGAAAAATTTCTATATCGAACCGGTTTCTTCCGATTATCTCGCTTAAAAGTGTTACAAGGTATGAATATTTTTGCATAAATCGACGTATCTCGACGTTTTATGTCGGGATTAAGCGTTTCTTTCGTCCCCAAGACCTTCTACAAAGTTTCGATTTTTTCGTTGGGACTTGGAAAAATTTCTATATCGAACCGGATTCTTCCGATTATCTCGCTTAAAAGTGTTACAAGGTATGAATATTTTTGCATAAATCGATGTATCTCGACGTTTTAGGTCGGGATTAAACGTTATATGGTCGCTGTAACGTTTTCTTGAAACGGAATTATGCGACGGGACGTTGGGACTTTGAAGAAGTTCGGCCGGTGCGAAAAGACCGAAAAGGTTTTTTCGAGTTATCTCGCTTAAAAGTGTTACAAGGTAGGAATATTTTTGCATAAATCGATGTATCTCGACGTTTTAGGTCGGGATTAAACGTTTATATGGTCGCTGGAACGTTTTCTAGAAACGGAATTATGCGACGGGACGTTGGGACTTTGAAGAAGTTCGGCCGGTGCGAAAAGACCGAAAAGGTTTTTTCGAGTTATCTCGCTTAAAAGTGTTACAAGGTAGGAATATTTTTGCATAAATCGACGTATCTCGACGTTTTACGTCGGGATTAAGCGTTTTTTCGCCCCCAAGACCTTCTACAAAGTTTCGATTTTTTCGTTGGGACTTGGAAAAATTTCTATATCGAACCGGATTCTTCCGATTATCTCGCTTAAAAGTGTTACAAGGTATGAATATTTTTGCATAAATCGATGTATCTCGACGTTTTAGGTCGGGATTAAACGTTTATATGGTCGCTGGAACGTTTTCTAGAAACGGAATTATGCGACGGGACGTTGGGACTTTGAAGAAGTTCGGCCGGTGCGAAAAGACCGAAAAGGTTTTTTCGAGTTATCTCGCTTAAAAGTGTTACAAGGTATGAATATTTTTGCATAAATCGATGTATCTCGACGTTTTACGTCGCGATTAAACGTTTATATGGTCGCTGGAACGTTTTCTAGAAACGGAATTATGCGACGGGACGTTGGGACTTTGAAGAAGTTCAGCCGGTGCGAAAAGACCGAAAAGGTTTTTTCGAGTTATCTCGCTTAAAAGTGTCACAAGGTACGAATATTTTTGCATAAATCGACGTATCTCGACGTTTTACGTCGGGATTAAGCGTTTCTTTCGTCCCCAAGACCTTCTACAAAGTTTCGATTTTTTCGTTGGGACTTGGAAAAATTTCTATATCGAACCGGATTCTTCCGATTATCTCGCTTAAAAGTGTTACAAGGTATGAATATTTTTGCATAAATCGATGTATCTCGACGTTTTAGGTCGGGATTAAACGTTTATATGGTCGCTGGAACGTTTTCTAGAAACGGAATTATGCGACGGGACGTTGGGACTTTGAAGAAGTTCGGCCGGTGCGAAAAGACCGAAAAGGTTTTTTCGAGTTATCTCGCTTAAAAGTGTTACAAGGTAGGAATATTTTTGCATAAATCGATGTATCTCGACGTTTTAGGTCGGGATTAAACGTTTATATGGTCGCTGGAACGTTTTCTAGAAACGGAATTATGCGACGGGACGTTGGGACTTTGAAGAAGTTCGGCCGGTGCGAAAAGACCGAAAAGGCTTTTTCGAGTTATCTCGCTTAAAAGTGTTACAAGGTAGGAATATTTTTGCATAAATCGACGTATCTCGATGTTTTACGTCGGGATTAAGCGTTTTTTTCGCCCCCAAGACCTTCTACAAAGTTTCGATTTTTTCGTTGGGACTTGGAAAAATTTCTATATCGAACCGGTTTCTTCCGATTATCTCGCTTAAAAGTGTTACAAGGTAGGAATATTTTTGCATAAATCGACGTATCTCGACGTTGTACGTCGGGATTAAGCGTTTTTTTCGCCCCCAAGACCTTCTACAAAGTTTCGATTTTTTCGTTGGGACTTGGAAAAATTTCTATATCGAACCGGTTTCTTCCGATTATCTCGCTTAAAAGTGTTACAAGGTATGAATATTTTTGCATAAATCGACGTATCTCGACGTTTTATGTCGGGATTAAGCGTTTCTTTCGTCCCCAAGACCTTCTACAAAGTTTCGATTTTTTCGTTGGGACTTGGAAAAATTTCTATATCGAACCGGATTCTTCCGATTATCTCGCTTAAAAGTGTTACAAGGTATGAATATTTTTGCATAAATCGATGTATCTCGACGTTTTAGGTCGGGATTAAACGTTTATATGGTCGCTGTAACGTTTTCTTGAAACGGAATTATGCGACGGGACGTTGGGACTTTGAAGAAGTTCGGCCGGTGCGAAAAGACCGAAAAGGTTTTTTCGAGTTATCTCGCTTAAAAGTGTTACAAGGTAGGAATATTTTTGCATAAATCGATGTATCTCGACGTTTTAGGTCGGGATTAAACGTTTATATGGTCGCTGGAACGTTTTCTAGAAACGGAATTATGCGACGGGACGTTGGGACTTTGAAGAAGTTCGGCCGGTGCGAAAAGACCGAAAAGGTTTTTTCGAGTTATCTCGCTTAAAAGTGTTACAAGGTAGGAATATTTTTGCATAAATCGACGTATCTCGACGTTTTACGTCGGGATTAAGCGTTTTTTCGCCCCCAAGACCTTCTACAAAGTTTCGATTTTTTCGTTGGGACTTGGAAAAATTTCTATATCGAACCGGTTTCTTCCGATTATCTCGCTTAAAAGTGTTACAAGGTATGAATATTTTTGCATAAATCGAAGTATCTCGACGTTTTACGTCGGGATTAAGCGTTTTTTTCGCCCCCAAGACCTTCTACAAAGTTTCGATTTTTTCGTTGGGACTTGGAAAAATTTCTATATCGAACCGGTATCTTCCGATTATCTCGCTTAAAAGTGTTACAAGGTAGAAATATTTTTGCATAAATCGACGTATCCCGACGTTTTACGTCGGGATTAAGCGTTTTTTTCGCCCCCAAGACCTTCTACAAAGTTTCGATTTTTTCGTTGGGACTTGGAAAAATTTCTATATCGAACCGGTTTCTTCCGATTATCTCGCTTAAAAGTGTTACAAGGTATGAATATTTTTGCATAAATCGAAGTATCTCGACGTTTTACGTCGGGATTAAGCGTTTTTTTCGCCCCCAAGACCTTCTACAAAGTTTCGATTTTTTCGTTGGGACTTGGAAAAATTTCTATATCGAACCGGTTTCTTCCGATTATCTCGCTTAAAAGTGTTACAAGGTATGAATATTTTTGCATAAATCGATGTATCTCGACGTTTTAGGTCGGGATTAAACGTTTATATGGTCGCTGGAACGTTTTCTAGAAACGGAATTATGCGACGGGACGTTGGGACTTTGAAGAAGTTCGGCCGGTGCGAAAAGACCGAAAAGGTTTTTTCGAGTTATCTCGCTTAAAAGTGTTACAAGGTATGAATATTTTTGCATAAATCGACGTATCTCGACGTTGTACGTCGGGATTAAGCGTTTCTTTCGTCCCCAAGACCTTCTACAAAGTTTCGATTTTTTCGTTGGGACTTGGAAAAATTTCTATATCGAACCGGATTCTTCCGATTATCTCGCTTAAAAGTGTTACAAGGTATGAATATTTTTGCATAAATCGATGTATCTCGACGTTTTAGGTCGGGATTAAACGTTTATATGGTCGCTGTAACGTTTTCTTGAAACGGAATTATGCGACGGGACGTTGGGACTTTGAAGAAGTTCGGCCGGTGCGAAAAGACCGAAAAGGTTTTTTCGAGTTATCTCGCTTAAAAGTGTCACAAGGTACGAATATTTTTGCATAAATCGACGTATCTCGACGTTTTACGTCGGGATTAAGTGTTTTTTTCGCCCCCAAGACCTTCTACAAAGTTTCGATTTTTTCGTTGGGACTTGGAAAAATTTCTATATCGACCCGGTTTCTTCCGATTATCTCACTTAAAAGTGTTACAAGGTATGAATATTTTTGCATAAATCGATGTATCTCGACGTTTTAGGTCGGGATTAAACGTTTATATGGTCGCTGGAACGTTTTCTAGAAACGGAATTATGCGACGGGACGTTGGGACTTTGAAGAAGTTCGGCCGGTGCGAAAAGACCGAAAAGGTTTTTTCGAGTTATCTCGCTTAAAAGTGTTACAAGGTAGGAATATTTTTGCATAAATCGATGTATCTCGACGTTTTAGGTCGGGATTAAACGTTTATATGGTCGCTGGAACGTTTTCTAGAAACGGAATTATGCGACGGGACGTTGGGACTTTGAAGAAGTTCGGCCGGTGCGAAAAGACCGAAAAGGTTTTTTCGAGTTATCTCGCTTAAAAGTGTTACAAGGTAGGAATATTTTTGCATAAATCGACGTATCTCGACGTTTTACGTCGGGATTAAGCGTTTTTTTCGCCCCCAAGACCTTCTACAAAGTTTCGATTTTTTCGTTGGGACTTGGAAAAATTTCTATATCGAACCGGTTTCTTCCGATTATCTCGCTTAAAAGTGTTACAAGGTAGGAATATTTTTGCATAAATCGACGTATCTCGACGTTGTACGTCGGATTAAGCGTTTTTTTCGCCCCCAAGACCTTCTACAAAGTTTCGATTTTTTCGTTGGGACTTGGAAAAATTTCTATATCGAACCGGTTTCTTCCGATTATCTCGCTTAAAAGTGTTACAAGGTATGAATATTTTTGCATAAATCGACGTATCTCGACGTTTTATGTCGGGATTAAGCGTTTCTTTCGTCCCCAAGACCTTCTACAAAGTTTCGATTTTTCGTTGGGACTTGGAAAAATTTCTATATCGAACCGGATTCTTCCGATTATCTCGCTTAAAAGTGTTACAAGGTATGAATATTTTTGCATAAATCGATGTATCTCGACGTTTTAGGTCGGGATTAAACGTTTATATGGTCGCTGGAACGTTTTCTTGAAACGGAATTATGCGACGGGACGTTGGGACTTTGAAGAAGTTCGGCCGGTGCGAAAAGACCGAAAAGGTTTTTTCGAGTTATCTCGCTTAAAAGTGTTACAAGGTAGGAATATTTTTGCATAAATCGATGTATCTCGACGTTTTAGGTCGGGATTAAACGTTTATATGGTCGCTGGAACGTTTTCTAGAAACGGAATTATGCGACGGGACGTTGGGACTTTGAAGAAGTTCGGCCGGTGCGAAAAGACCGAAAAGGTTTTTTCGAGTTATCTCGCTTAAAAGTGTTACAAGGTAGGAATATTTTTGCATAAATCGATGTATCTCGACGTTTTAGGTCGGGATTAAACGTTTATATGGTCGCTGGAACGTTTTCTAGAAACGGAATTATGCGACGGGACGTTGGGACTTTGAAGAAGTTCGGCCGGTGCGAAAAGACCGAAAAGGCTTTTTCGAGTTATCTCGCTTAAAAGTGTTACAAGGTAGGAATATTTTTGCATAAATCGACGTATCTCGACGTTTTACGTCGGGATTAAGCGTTTTTTCGCCCCCAAGACCTTCTACAAAGTTTCGATTTTTTCGTTGGGACTTGGAAAAATTTCTATATCGAACCGGTTTCTTCCGATTATCTCGCTTAAAAGTGTTACAAGGTATGAATATTTTTGCATAAATCGACGTATCTCGACGTTTTACGTCGGGATTAAGCGTTTTTTTCGCCCCCAAGACCTTCTACAAAGTTTCGATTTTTTCGTTGGGACTTGGAAAAATTTCTATATCGAACCGGTTTCTTCCGATTATCTCGCTTAAAAGTGTTACAAGGTAGAAATATTTTTGCATAAATCGACGTATCTCGACGTTTTACGTCGGGATTAAGCGTTTTTTCGCCCCCAAGACCTTCTACAAAGTTTCGATTTTTTCGTTGGGACTTGGAAAAATTTCTATATCGAACCGGTTTCTTCCGATTATCTCGCTTAAAAGTGTTACAAGGTATGAATATTTTTGCATAAATCGACGTATCTCGACGTTTTATGTCGGGATTAAGCGTTTCTTTCGTCCCCAAGACCTTCTACAAAGTTTCGATTTTTTCGTTGGGACTTGGAAAAATTTCTATATCGAACCGGATTCTTCCGATTATCTCGCTTAAAAGTGTTAGAAGGTATGAATATTTTTGCATAAATCGATGTATCTCGACGTTTTAGGTCGGGATTAAACGTTATATGGTCGCTGGAACGTTTTCTAGAAACGGAATTATGCGACGGGACGTTGGGACTTTGAAGAAGTTCGGCCGGTGCGAAAAGACCGAAAAGGTTTTTTCGAGTTATCTCGCTTAAAAGTGTTACAAGGTAGAACATTTTTGCATAAATCGATGTATCTCGACGTTTTAGGTCGGGATGAAACGTTTATATGGTCGCTGGAACGTTTCTAGAAACGGAATTATGCGACGGGACGTTGGGACTTTGAAGAAGTTCGGCCGGTGCGAAAAGACCGAAAAGGTTTTTTCGAGTTATCTCGCTTAAAAGTGTTACAAGGTAGGAATATTTTTGCATAAATCGATGTATCTCGACGTTTTAGGTCGGGATTAAACGTTTATATGGTCGCTGGAACGTTTTCTAGAAACGGAATTATGCGACGGGACGTTGGGACTTTGAAGAAGTTCGGCCGGTGCGAAAAGACCGAAAAGGCTTTTTCGAGTTATCTCGCTTAAAAGTGTTACAAGGTAGGAATATTTTTGCATAAATCGACGTATCTCGACGTTTTACGTCGGGATTAAGCGTTTTTTCGCCCCCAAGACCTTCTACAAAGTTTCGATTTTTTCGTTGGGACTTGGAAAAATTTCTATATCGAACCGGTTTCTTCCGATTATCTCGCTTAAAAGTGTTACAAGGTAGAAATATTTTTGCATAAATCGACGTATCCCGACGTTTTACGTCGGGATTAAGCGTTTTTTTTCGCCCCCAAGACCTTCTACAAAGTTTCGATTTTTTCGTTGGGACTTGGAAAAATTTCTATATCGAACCGGTTTCTTCCGATTATCTCGCTTAAAAGTGTTACAAGGTATGAATATTTTTGCATAAATCGAAGTATCTCGACGTTTTACGTCGGGATTAAGCGTTTTTTTCGCCCCCAAGACCTTCTACAAAGTTTCGATTTTTTCGTTGGGACTCGGAAAAATTTCTATATCGAACCGTTTTCTTCCGATTATCTCGCTTAAAAGTGTTACAAGGTATGAATATTTTTGCATAAATCGATGTATCTCGACGTTTTAGGTCGGGATTAAACGTTTATATGGTCGCTGGAACGTTTTCTAGAAACGGAATTATGCGACGGGACGTTGGGACTTTGAAGAAGTTCGGCCGGTGCGAAAAGACCGAAAAGGTTTTTTCGAGTTATCTCGCTTAAAAGTGTTACAAGGTATGAATATTTTTGCATAAATCGACGTATCTCGACGTTTTATGTCGGGATTAAGCGTTTCTTTCGTCCCCAAGACCTTCTACAAAGTTTCGATTTTTTCGTTGGGACTTGGAAAAATTTCTATATCGAACCGGATTCTTCCGATTATCTTGCTTAAAAGTGTTACAAGGTATGAATATTTTTGCATAAACCGATGTATCTCGACGTTTTAGGTCGGGATTAAACGTTTATATGGTCGCTGTAACGTTTTCTTGAAACGGAATTATGCGACGGGACGTTGGGACTTTGAAGAAGTTCGGCCGGTGCGAAAAGACCGAAAAGGTTTTTTCGAGTTATCTCGCTTAAAAGTGTTACAAGGTAGGAATATTTTTGCATAAATCGATGTATCTCGACGTTTTAGGTCGGGATTAAACGTTTATATGGTCGCTGGAACGTTTTCTAGAAACGGAATTATGCGACGGGACGTTGGGACTTTGAAGAAGTTCGGCCGGTGCGAAAAGACCGAAAAGGCTTTTTCGAGTTATCTCGCTTAAAAGTGTTACAAGGTAGGAATATTTTTGCATAAATCGACGTATCTCGACGTTTTACGTCGGGATTAAGCGTTTTTTCGCCCCCAAGACCTTCTACAAAGTTTCGATTTTTTCGTTGGGACTTGGAAAAATTTCTATATCGAACCGGTTTCTTCCGATTATCTCGCTTAAAAGTGTTACAAGGTATGAATATTTTTGCATAAATCGAAGTATCTCGACGTTTTACGTCGGGATTAAGCGTTTTTTTCGCCCCCAAGACCTTCTACAAAGTTTCGATTTTTTCGTTGGGACTTGGAAAAATTTCTATATCGAACCGGTTTCTTCCGATTATCTCGCTTAAAAGTGTTACAAGGTAGAAATATTTTTGCATAAATCGACGTATCCCGACGTTTTACGTCGGGATTAAGCGTTTTTTTCGCCCCCAAGACCTTCTACAAAGTTTCGATTTTTTCGTTGGGACTTGGAAAAATTTCTATATCGAACCGGTTTCTTCCGATTATCTCGCTTAAAAGTGTTACAAGGTAGATATAAGGTAGATATATATATAATTAATTAATTAATTAATTATAAAAATTTATATATTTTATTATTTATATTTAATAAAATTAATTAATAATTAAATATTATTAAATTTCCATTTTTTTTTAAAATATAAAAAAAAAAAAATGGAAATTTAATAATATTATTTTAATTAATTTTATTATATATAATGAAATATATATAATAATATTATTTTTAAAAAAAAAAATTAATAGAAAATTTAAAAAATAATTAATTTATTTCAGTAAAAAATTTAAAATTTAAAAAAATTTTATAGTTTATTAGGAGGTTAAACTATAAAATTTTTTTTTAAATTTTAAATTAATAATATTGATTATACTGTATTGATTAATTTTTTATATATAGATATTAAATTTATATAGAAATAAATTAAAATTTACATTTTAAATTAAATTATTGTATGATTTTTTTATTTTGAATTTATTTCAGTAAAAAATTTAAAATTTAAGAAAATTTTATAGTTTATTAGGAGGTTAAATTATAAAATTTTTTTTTAAATTTTAAATTAATAATATTGATTATACTGTATTGGTTAATTTTTATATATATATATAGATATTAAATTTATATAGAAATAAATTAAAATTTACATTTTAAATGAAATTATTGTATGATTTTTTTATTTTGAATTTATTTCAGTAAAAAATTTAAAATTTAAAAAAATTTTATAGTTTATTGGGAGAAATATTTTTGCATAAATCGACGTATCCCGACGTTTTACGTCGGGATTAAGCGTTTTTTTCGCCCCCAAGACCTTCTACAAAGTTTCGATTTTTTCGTTGGGACTTGGAAAAATTTCTATATCGACCCGGTTTCTTCCGATTATCTCGCTTAAAAGTGTTACAAGGTATGAATATTTTTGCATAAATCGATGTATCTCGACGTTTTAGGTCGGGATTAAACGTTTATATGGTCGCTGGAACGTTTTCTAGAAACGGAATTATGCGACGGGACGTTGGGACTTTGAAGAAGTTCGGCCGGTGCGAAAAGACCGAAAAGGTTTTTTCGAGTTATCTCGCTTAAAAGTGTTACAAGGTATGAATATTTTTGCATAAATCGATGTATCTCGACGTTTTACGTCGGGATTAAACGTTTATATGGTCGCTGGAACGTTTTCTAGAAACGGAATTATGCGACGGGACGTTGGGACTTTGAAGAAGTTCGGCCGGTGCGAAAAGACCGAAAAGGTTTTTTCGAGTTATCTCGCTTAAAAGTGTTACAAGGTAGGAATATTTTTGCATAAATCGATGTATCTCGACGTTTTAGGTCGGGATTAAACGTTTATATGGTCGCTGGAACGTTTTCTAGAAACGGAATTATGCGACGGGACGTTGGGACTTTGAAGAAGTTCGGCCGGTGCGAAAAGACCGAAAAGGTTTTTTCGAGTTATCTCGCTTAAAAGTGTTACAAGGTAGGAATATTTTTGCATAAATCGACGTATCTCGACGTTTTACGTCGGGATTAAGCGTTTTTTTCGCCCCCAAGACCTTCTACAAAGTTTCGATTTTTTCGTTGGGACTTGGAAAAATTTCTATATCGAACCGGTTTCTTCCGATTATCTCGCTTAAAAGTGTTACAAGGTACGAATATTTTTGCATAAATCGACGTATCTCGACGTTGTACGTCGGGATTAAGCGTTTTTTTCGTCCCCAAGACCTTCTACAAAGTTTCGATTTTTTCCTTGGGACTTGGAAAAATTTCTATATCGAACCGGTTTCTTCCGATTATCTCGCTTAAAAGTGTTACAAGGTACGAATATTTTTGCATAAATCGACGTATCTCGACGTTTTATGTCGGGATTAAGCGTTTCTTTCGTCCCCAAGACCTTCTACAAAGTTTCGATTTTTTCGTTGGGACTTGGAAAAATTTCTATATCGAACCGGATTCTTCCGATTATCTCGCTTAAAAGTGTTACAAGGTAGGAATATTTTTGCATAAATCGATGTATCTCGACGTTTTAGGTCGGGATTAAACGTTTATATGGTCGCTGGAACGTTTTCTTGAAACGGAATTATGCGACGGGACGTTGGGACTTTGAAGAAGTTCGGCCGGTGCGAAAAGACCGAAAAGGTTTTTTCGAGTTATCTCGCTTAAAAGTGTTACAAGGTAGGAATATTTTTGCATAAATCGATGTATCTCGACGTTTTAGGTCGGGATTAAACGTTTATATGGTCGCTGGAACGTTTTCTAGAAACGGAATTATGCGACGGGACGTTGGGACTTTGAAGAAGTTCGACCGGTGCGAAAAGACCGAAAAGGTTTTTTCGAGTTATCTCGCTTAAAAGTGTTACAAGGTAGGAATATTTTTGCATAAATCGATGTATCTCGACGTTTTAGGTCGGGATTAAACGTTTATATGGTCGCTGGAACGTTTTCTAGAAACGGAATTATGCGACGGGACGTTGGGACTTTGAAGAAGTTCGGCCGGTGCGAAAAGACCGAAAAGGTTTTTTCGAGTTATCTCGCTTAAAAGTGTTACAAGGTAGGAATATTTTTGCATAAATCGACGTATCTCGACGTTTTACGTCGGGATTAAGCGTTTTTTCGCCCCCAAGACCTTCTACAAAGTTTCGATTTTTTCGTTGGGACTTGGAAAAATTTCTATATCGAACCGGTTTCTTCCGATTATCTCGCTTAAAAGTGTTACAAGGTATGAATATTTTTGCATAAATCGAAGTATCTCGACGTTTTACGTCGGGATTAAGCGTTTTTTTCGCCCCCAAGACCTTCTACAAAGTTTCGATTTTTTCGTTGGGACTTGGAAAAATTTCTATATCGAACCGGTTTCTTCCGATTATCTCGCTTAAAAGTGTTACAAGGTAGAAATATTTTTGCATAAATCGACGTATCTCGACGTTTTACGTCGGGATTAAGCGTTTTTTTCGCCCCCAAGACCTTCTACAAAGTTTCGATTTTTTCGTTGGGACTTGGAAAAATTTCTATATCGAACCGGTTTCTTCCGATTATCTCGCTTAAAAGTGTTACAAGGTATGAATATTTTTGCATAAATCGACGTATCTCGACGTTTTATGTCGGGATTAAGCGTTTCTTTCGTCCCCAAGACCTTCTACAAAGTTTCGATTTTTTCGTTGGGACTTGGAAAAATTTCTATATCGAACCGGATTCTTCCGATTATCTCGCTTAAAAGTGTTAGAAGTTATGAATATTTTTGCATAAATCGATGTATCTCGACGTTTTAGGTCGGGATTAAACGTTTATATGGTCGCTGGAACGTTTTCTAGAAACGGAATTATGCGACGGGACGTTGGGACTTTGAAGAAGTTCGGCCGGTGCGAAAAGACCGAAAAGGTTTTTTCGAGTTATCTCGCTTAAAAGTGTTACAAGGTAGGAATATTTTTGCATAAATCGATGTATCTCGACGTTTTAGGTCGGGATGAAACGTTTATATGGTCGCTGGAACGTTTTCTAGAAACGGAATTATGCGACGGGACGTTGGGACTTTGAAGAAGTTCGGCCGGTGCGAAAAGACCGAAAAGGTTTTTTCGAGTTATCTCGCTTAAAAGTGTTACAAGGTAGGAATATTTTTGCATAAATCGATGTTTCTCGACGTTTTAGGTCGGGATTAAACGTTTATATGGTCGCTGGAACGTTTTCTAGAAACGGAATTATGCGACGGGACGTTGGGACTTTGAAGAAGTTCGGCCGGTGCGAAAAGACCGAAAAGGCTTTTTCGAGTTATCTCGCTTAAAAGTGTTACAAGGTAGGAATATTTTTGCATAAATCGACGTATCTCGACGTTTTACGTCGGGATTAAGCGTTTTTTCGCCCCCAAGACCTTCTACAAAGTTTCGATTTTTTCGTTGGGACTTGGAAAAATTTCTATATCGAACCGGTTTCTTCCGATTATCTCGCTTAAAAGTGTTACAAGGTAGAAATATTTTTGCATAAATCGACGTATCCCGACGTTTTACGTCGGGATTAAGCGTTTTTTTGGCCCCCAAGACCTTCTACAAAGTTTCGATTTTTTCGTTGGGACTTGGAAAAATTTCTATATCGAACCGGTTTCTTCCGATTATCTCGCTTAAAAGTGTTACAAGGTATGAATATTTTTGCATAAATCGAAGTATCTCGACGTTTTACGTCGGGATTAAGCGTTTTTTTCGCCCCCAAGACCTTCTACAAAGTTTCGATTTTTTCGTTGGGACTTGGAAAAATTTCTATATCGAACCGGTTTCTTCCGATTATCTCGCTTAAAAGTGTTAGAAGGTATGAATATTTTTGCATAAATCGATGTATCTCGACGTTTTAGGTCGGGATTAAACGTTTATATGGTCGCTGGAACGTTTTCTAGAAACGGAATTATGCGACGGGACGTTGGGACTTTGAAGAAGTTCGGCCGGTGCGAAAAGACCGAAAAGGTTTTTTCGAGTTATCTCGCTTAAAAGTGTTACAAGGTATGAATATTTTTGCATAAATCGACGTATCTCGACGTTTTACGTCGGGATTAAGCGTTTTTTTCGTCCCCAAGACCTTCTACAAAGTTTCGATTTTTTCGTTGGGACTTGGAAAAATTTCTATATCGAACCGGATTCTTCCGATTATCTCGCTTAAAAGTGTTACAAGGTATGAATATTTTTGCATAAATCGATGTATCTCGACGTTTTAGGTCGGGATTAAACGTTTATATGGTCGCTGTAACGTTTTCTTGAAACGGAATTATGCGACGGGACGTTGGGACTTTGAAGAAGTTCGACCGGTGCGAAAAGACCGAAAAGGTTTTTTCGAGTTATCTCGCTTAAAAGTGTTACAAGGTAGGAATATTTTTGCATAAATCGATGTATCTCGACGTTTTAGGTCGGGATTAAACGTTTATATGGTCGCTGGAACGTTTTCTAGAAACGGAATTATGCGACGGGACGTTGGGACTTTGAAGAAGTTCGACCGGTGCGAAAAGACCGAAAAGGTTTTTTCGAGTTATCTCGCTTAAAAGTGTTACAAGGTAGGAATATTTTTGCATAAATCGATGTATCTCGACGTTTTAGGTCGGGATTAAACGTTTATATGGTCGCTGGAACGTTTTCTAGAAACGGAATTATGCGACGGGACGTTGGGACTTTGAAGAAGTTCGGCCGGTGCGAAAAGACCGAAAAGGCTTTTTCGAGTTATCTCGCTTAAAAGTGTTACAAGGTAGGAATATTTTTGCATAAATCGACGTATCTCGACGTTTTACGTCGGGATTAAGCGTTTTTTCGCCCCCAAGACCTTCTACAAAGTTTCGATTTTTTCGTTGGGACTTGGAAAAATTTCTATATCGAACCGGTTTCTTCCGATTATCTCGCTTAAAAGTGTTACAAGGTATGAATATTTTTGCATAAATCGAAGTATCTCGACGTTTTACGTCGGGATTAAGCGTTTTTTTCGCCCCCAAGACCTTCTACAAAGTTTCGATTTTTTCGTTGGGACTTGGAAAAATTTCTATATCGAACCGGTTTCTTCCGATTATCTCGCTTAAAAGTGTTACAAGGTAGAAATATTTTTGCATAAATCGACGTATCCCGACGTTTTACGTCGGGATTAAGCGTTTTTTTCGCCCCCAAGACCTTCTACAAAGTTTCGATTTTTTCGTTGGGACTTGGAAAAATTTCTATATCGAACCGGTTTCTTCCGATTATCTCGCTTAAAAGTGTTACAAGGTAGATATAAGGTAGATATATATATAATTAATTAATTAATTAATTATAAAAATTTATATATTTTATTATTTATATTTAATAAAATTAATTAATAATTAAATATTATTAAATTTCCATTTTTTTTTAAAATATAAAAAAAAAAAAATGGAAATTTAATAATATTATTTTAATTAATTTTATTATATATAATGAAATATATATAATAATATTATTTTTAAAAAAAAAAATTAATAGAAAATTTAAAAAATAATTAATTTATTTCAGTAAAAAATTTAAAATTTAAAAAAATTTTATAGTTTATTAGGAGGTTAAACTATAAAATTTTTTTTTAAATTTTAAATTAATAATATTGATTATACTGTATTGATTAATTTTTTATATATAGATATTAAATTTATATAGAAATAAATTAAAATTTACATTTTAAATTAAATTATTGTATGATTTTTTTATTTTGAATTTATTTCAGTAAAAAATTTAAAATTTAAGAAAATTTTATAGTTTATTAGGAGGTTAAATTATAAAATTTTTTTTTAAATTTTAAATTAATAATATTGATTATACTGTATTGGTTAATTTTTATATATATATATAGATATTAAATTTATATAGAAATAAATTAAAATTTACATTTTAAATGAAATTATTGTATGATTTTTTTATTTTGAATTTATTTCAGTAAAAAATTTAAAATTTAAAAAAATTTTATAGTTTATTGGGAGAAATATTTTTGCATAAATCGACGTATCCCGACGTTTTACGTCGGGATTAAGCGTTTTTTTCGCCCCCAAGACCTTCTACAAAGTTTCGATTTTTTCGTTGGGACTTGGAAAAATTTCTATATCGACCCGGTTTCTTCCGATTATCTCGCTTAAAAGTGTTACAAGGTATGAATATTTTTGCATAAATCGATGTATCTCGACGTTTTAGGTCGGGATTAAACGTTTATATGGTCGCTGGAACGTTTTCTAGAAACGGAATTATGCGACGGGACGTTGGGACTTTGAAGAAGTTCGGCCGGTGCGAAAAGACCGAAAAGGTTTTTTCGAGTTATCTCGCTTAAAAGTGTTACAAGGTATGAATATTTTTGCATAAATCGATGTATCTCGACGTTTTACGTCGGGATTAAACGTTTATATGGTCGCTGGAACGTTTTCTAGAAACGGAATTATGCGACGGGACGTTGGGACTTTGAAGAAGTTCGGCCGGTGCGAAAAGACCGAAAAGGTTTTTTCGAGTTATCTCGCTTAAAAGTGTTACAAGGTAGGAATATTTTTGCATAAATCGATGTATCTCGACGTTTTAGGTCGGGATTAAACGTTTATATGGTCGCTGGAACGTTTTCTAGAAACGGAATTATGCGACGGGACGTTGGGACTTTGAAGAAGTTCGGCCGGTGCGAAAAGACCGAAAAGGTTTTTTCGAGTTATCTCGCTTAAAAGTGTTACAAGGTAGGAATATTTTTGCATAAATCGACGTATCTCGACGTTTTACGTCGGGATTAAGCGTTTTTTTCGCCCCCAAGACCTTCTACAAAGTTTCGATTTTTTCGTTGGGACTTGGAAAAATTTCTATATCGAACCGGTTTCTTCCGATTATCTCGCTTAAAAGTGTTACAAGGTAGGAATATTTTTGCATAAATCGACGTATCTCGACGTTGTACGTCGGGATTAAGCGTTTTTTTCGTCCCCAAGACCTTCTACAAAGTTTCGATTTTTTCGTTGGGACTTGGAAAAATTTCTATATCGAACCGGATTCTTCCGATTATCTCGCTTAAAAGTGTTACAAGGTATGAATATTTTTGCATAAATCGACGTATCTCGACGTTTTATGTCGGGATTAAGCGTTTCTTTCGTCCCCAAGACCTTCTACAAAGTTTCGATTTTTTCGTTGGGACTTGGAAAAATTTCTATATCGAACCGGATTCTTCCGATTATCTCGCTTAAAAGTGTTACAAGGTAGGAATATTTTTGCATAAATCGATGTATCTCGACGTTTTAGGTCGGGATTAAACGTTTATATGGTCGCTGTAACGTTTTCTTGAAACGGAATTATGCGACGGGACGTTGGGACTTTGAAGAAGTTCGGCCGGTGCGAAAAGACCGAAAAGGTTTTTTCGAGTTATCTCGCTTAAAAGTGTTACAAGGTAGGAATATTTTTGCATAAATCGATGTATCTCGACGTTTTAGGTCGGGATTAAACGTTTATATGGTCGCTGGAACGTTTTCTAGAAACGGAATTATGCGACGGGACGTTGGGACTTTGAAGAAGTTCGGCCGGTGCGAAAAGACCGAAAAGGTTTTTTCGAGTTATCTCGCTTAAAAGTGTTACAAGGTAGGAATATTTTTGCATAAATCGATGTATCTCGACGTTTTACGTCGGGATTAAACGTTTATATGGTCGCTGGAACGTTTTCTAGAAACGGAATTATGCGACGGGACGTTGGGACTTTGAAGAAGTTCGGCCGGTGCGAAAAGACCGAAAAGGCTTTTTCGAGTTATCTCGCTTAAAAGTGTTACAAGGTAGGAATATTTTTGCATAAATCGACGTATCTCGACGTTTTACGTCGGGATTAAGCGTTTTTTCGCCCCCAAGACCTTCTACAAAGTTTCGATTTTTTCGTTGGGACTTGGAAAAATTTCTATATCGAACCGGTTTCTTCCGATTATCTCGCTTAAAAGTGTTACAAGGTATGAATATTTTTGCATAAATCGAAGTATCTCGACGTTTTACGTCGGGATTAAGCGTTTTTTTCGCCCCCAAGACCTTCTACAAAGTTTCGATTTTTTCGTTGGGACTTGGAAAAATTTCTATATCGAACCGGTTTCTTCCGATTATCTCGCTTAAAAGTGTTACAAGGTAGAAATATTTTTGCATAAATCGACGTATCTCGACGTTTTACGTCGGGATTAAGCGTTTTTTTCGCCCCCAAGACCTTCTACAAAGTTTCGATTTTTTCGTTGGGACTTGGAAAAATTTCTATATCGAACCGGTTTCTTCCGATTATCTCGCTTAAAAGTGTTACAAGGTATGAATATTTTTGCATAAATCGACGTATCTCGACGTTTTATGTCGGGATTAAGCGTTTCTTTCGTCCCCAAGACCTTCTACAAAGTTTCGATTTTTTCGTTGGGACTTGGAAAAATTTCTATATCGAACCGGATTCTTCCGATTATCTCGCTTAAAAGTGTTAGAAGTTATGAATATTTTTGCATAAATCGATGTATCTCGACGTTTTAGGTCGGGATTAAACGTTTATATGGTCGCTGGAACGTTTTCTAGAAACGGAATTATGCGACGGGACGTTGGGACTTTGAAGAAGTTCGGCCGGTGCGAAAAGACCGAAAAGGTTTTTTCGAGTTATCTCGCTTAAAAGTGTTACAAGGTAGGAATATTTTTGCATAAATCGATGTATCTCGACGTTTTAGGTCGGGATGAAACGTTTATATGGTCGCTGGAACGTTTTCTAGAAACGGAATTATGCGACGGGACGTTGGGACTTTGAAGAAGTTCGGCCGGTGCGAAAAGACCGAAAAGGTTTTTTCGAGTTATCTCGCTTAAAAGTGTTACAAGGTAGGAATATTTTTGCATAAATCGATGTTTCTCGACGTTTTAGGTCGGGATTAAACGTTTATATGGTCGCTGGAACGTTTTCTAGAAACGGAATTATGCGACGGGACGTTGGGACTTTGAAGAAGTTCGGCCGGTGCGAAAAGACCGAAAAGGCTTTTTCGAGTTATCTCGCTTAAAAGTGTTACAAGGTAGGAATATTTTTGCATAAATCGACGTATCTCGACGTTTTACGTCGGGATTAAGCGTTTTTTCGCCCCCAAGACCTTCTACAAAGTTTCGATTTTTTCGTTGGGACTTGGAAAAATTTCTATATCGAACCGGTTTCTTCCGATTATCTCGCTTAAAAGTGTTACAAGGTAGAAATATTTTTGCATAAATCGACGTATCCCGACGTTTTACGTCGGGATTAAGCGTTTTTTTGGCCCCCAAGACCTTCTACAAAGTTTCGATTTTTTCGTTGGGACTTGGAAAAATTTCTATATCGAACCGGTTTCTTCCGATTATCTCGCTTAAAAGTGTTACAAGGTATGAATATTTTTGCATAAATCGAAGTATCTTGACGTTTTACGTCGGGATTAAGCGTTTTTTTCGCCCCCAAGACCTTCTACAAAGTTTCGATTTTTTCGTTGGGACTTGGAAAAATTTCTATATCGAACCGGATTCTTCCGATTATCTCGCTTAAAAGTGTTAGAAGGTATGAATATTTTTGCATAAATCGATGTATCTCGACGTTTTAGGTCGGGATTAAACGTTTATATGGTCGCTGGAACGTTTTCTAGAAACGGAATTATGCGACGGGACGTTGGGACTTTGAAGAAGTTCGGCCGGTGCGAAAAGACCGAAAAGGTTTTTTCGAGTTATCTCGCTTAAAAGTGTTACAAGGTATGAATATTTTTGCATAAATCGACGTATCTCGACGTTTTATGTCGGGATTAAGCGTTTCTTTCGTCCCCAAGACCTTCTACAAAGTTTCGATTTTTTCGTTGGGACTTGGAAAAATTTCTATATCGAACCGGATTCTTCCGATTATCTCGCTTAAAAGTGTTACAAGGTAGGAATATTTTTGCATAAATCGATGTATCTCGACGTTTTAGGTCGGGATTAAACGTTTATATGGTCGCTGTAACGTTTTCTTGAAACGGAATTATGCGACGGGACGTTGGGACTTTGAAGAAGTTCGGCCGGTGCGAAAAGACCGAAAAGGTTTTTTCGAGTTATCTCGCTTAAAAGTGTTACAAGGTAGGAATATTTTTGCATAAATCGATGTATCTCGACGTTTTAGGTCGGGATTAAACGTTTATATGGTCGCTGGAACGTTTTCTAGAAACGGAATTATGCGACGGGACGTTGGGACTTTGAAGAAGTTCGGCCGGTGCGAAAAGACCGAAAAGGTTTTTTCGCGTTATCTCGCTTAAAAGTGTTACAAGGTAGGAATATTTTTGCATAAATCGATGTATCTCGACGTTTTAGGTCGGGATTAAACGTTTATATGGTCGCTGGAACGTTTTCTAGAAACGGAATTATGCGACGGGACGTTGGGACTTTGAAGAAGTTCGGCCGGTGCGAAAAGACCGAAAAGGCTTTTTCGAGTTATCTCGCTTAAAAGTGTTACAAGGTAAGAATATTTTTGCATAAATCGACGTATCTCGACGTTTTACGTCGGGATTAAGCGTTTTTTCGCCCCCAAGACCTTCTACAAAGTTTCGATTTTTTCGTTGGGACTTGGAAAAATTTCTATATCGAACCGGTTTCTTCCGATTATCTCGCTTAAAAGTGTTACAAGGTATGAATATTTTTGCATAAATCGAAGTATCTCGACGTTTTACGTCGGGATTAAGCGTTTTTTTCGCCCCCAAGACCTTCTACAAAGTTTCGATTTTTTTCGTTGGGACTTGGAAAAATTTCTATATCGAACCGGTTTCTTCCGATTATCTCGCTTAAAAGTGTTACAAGGTAGAAATATTTTTGCATAAATCGACGTATCCCGACGTTTTACGTCGGGATTAAGCGTTTTTTTCGCCCCCAAGACCTTCTACAAAGTTTCGATTTTTTCGTTGGGACTTGGAAAAATTTCTATATCGAACCGGTTTCTTCCGATTATCTCGCTTAAAAGTGTTACAAGGTATGAATATTTTTGCATAAATCGAAGTATCTCGACGTTTTACGTCGGGATTAAGCGTTTTTTTCGCCCCCAAGACCTTCTACAAAGTTTCGATTTTTTCGTTGGGACTCGGAAAAATTTCTATATCGAACCGTTTTCTTCCGATTATCTCGCTTAAAAGTGTTACAAGGTATGAATATTTTTGCATAAATCGATGTATCTCGACGTTTTAGGTCGGGATTAAACGTTTATATGGTCGCTGGAACGTTTTCTAGAAACGGAATTATGCGACGGGACGTTGGGACTTTGAAGAAGTTCGGCCGGTGCGAAAAGACCGAAAAGGTTTTTTCGAGTTATCTCGCTTAAAAGTGTTACAAGGTATGAATATTTTTGCATAAATCGACGTATCTCGACGTTTTATGTCGGGATTAAGCGTTTCTTTCGTCCCCAAGACCTTCTACAAAGTTTCGATTTTTTCGTTGGGACTTGGAAAAATTTCTATATCGAACCGGATTCTTCCGATTATCTTGCTTAAAAGTGTTACAAGGTATGAATATTTTTGCATAAATCGATGTATCTCGACGTTTTAGGTCGGGATTAAACGTTTATATGGTCGCTGTAACGTTTTCTTGAAACGGAATTATGCGACGGGACGTTGGGACTTTGAAGAAGTTCGGCCGGTGCGAAAAGACCGAAAAGGTTTTTTCGAGTTATCTCGCTTAAAAGTGTTACAAGGTAGGAATATTTTTGCATAAATCGATGTATCTCGACGTTTTAGGTCGGGATTAAACGTTTATATGGTCGCTGGAACGTTTTCTAGAAACGGAATTATGCGACGGGACGTTGGGACTTTGAAGAAGTTCGGCCGGTGCGAAAAGACCGAAAAGGCTTTTTCGAGTTATCTCGCTTAAAAGTGTTACAAGGTAGGAATATTTTTGCATAAATCGACGTATCTCGACGTTTTACGTCGGGATTAAGCGTTTTTTCGCCCCCAAGACCTTCTACAAAGTTTCGATTTTTTCGTTGGGACTTGGAAAAATTTCTATATCGAACCGGTTTCTTCCGATTATCTCGCTTAAAAGTGTTACAAGGTATGAATATTTTTGCATAAATCGACGTATCTCGACGTTTTACGTCGGGATTAAGCGTTTTTTCGCCCCCAAGACCTTCTACAAAGTTTCGATTTTTTCGTTGGGACTTGGAAAAATTTCTATATCGAACCGGATTCTTCCGATTATCTCGCTTAAAAGTGTTAGAAGTTATGAATATTTTTGCATAAATCGAAGTATCTCGACGTTTTACGTCGGGATTAAGCGTTTTTTTCGCCCCCAAGACCTTCTACAAAGTTTCGATTTTTTCGTTGGGACTTGGAAAAATTTCTATATCGAACCGGTTTCTTCCGATTATCTCGCTTAAAAGTGTTACAAGGTAGAAATATTTTTGCATAAATCGACGTATCCCGACGTTTTACGTCGGGATTAAGCGTTTTTTTCGCCCCCAAGACCTTCTACAAAGTTTCGATTTTTTCGTTGGGACTTGGAAAAATTTCTATATCGAACCGGTTTCTTCCGATTATCTCGCTTAAAAGTGTTACAAGGTATGAATATTTTTGCATAAATCGAAGTATCTCGACGTTTTAGGTCGGGATTAAACGTTTATATGGTCGCTGGAACGTTTTCTAGAAACGGAATTATGCGACGGGACGTTGGGACTTTGAAGAAGTTCGGCCGGTGCGAAAAGACCGAAAAGGTTTTTTCGAGTTATCTCGCTTAAAAGTGTTACAAGGTAGGAATATTTTTGCATAAATCGATGTATCTCGACGTTTTAGGTCGGGATTAAACGTTTATATGGTCGCTGGAACGTTTTCTAGAAACGGAATTATGCGACGGGACGTTGGGACTTTGAAGAAGTTCGGCCGGTGCGAAAAGACCGAAAAGGCTTTTTCGAGTTATCTCGCTTAAAAGTGTTACAAGGTAGGAATATTTTTGCATAAATCGACGTATCTCGACGTTTTACGTCGGGATTAAGCGTTTTTTTCGCCCCCAAGACCTTCTACAAAGTTTCGATTTTTTCGTTGGGACTTGGAAAAATTTCTATATCGTACCGGTTTCTTCCGATTATCTCGCTTAAAAGTGTTACAAGGTATGAATATTTTTGCATAAATCGAAGTATCTCGACGTTTTACGTCGGGATTAAGCGTTTTTTTCGCCCCCAAGACCTTCTACAAAGTTTCGATTTTTTCGTTGGGACTCGGAAAAATTTCTATATCGAACCGGTTTCTTCCGATTATCTCGCTTAAAAGTGTTACAAGGTATGAATATTTTTGCATAAATCGATGTATCTCGACGTTTTAGGTCGGGATTAAACGTTTATATGGTCGCTGGAACGTTTTCTAGAAACGGAATTATGCGACGGGACGTTGGGACTTTGAAGAAGTTCGGCCGGTGCGAAAAGACCGAAAAGGTTTTTTCGAGTTATCTCGCTTAAAAGTGTTACAAGGTATGAATATTTTTGCATAAATCGATGTATCTCGACGTTTTAGGTCGGGATTAAACGTTTATATGGTCGCTGGAACGTTTTCTAGAAACGGAATTATGCGACGGGACGTTGGGACTTTGAAGAAGTTCGGCCGGTGCGAAAAGACCGAAAAGGTTTTTTCGAGTTATCTCGCTTAAAAGTGTTACAAGGTATGAATATTTTTGCATAAATCGACGTATCTCGACGTTTTAGGTCGGGATTAAGCGTTTCTTTCGTCCCCAAGACCTTCTACAAAGTTTCGATTTTTTCGTTGGGACTTGGAAAAATTTCTATATCGAACCGGATTCTTCCGATTATCTTGCTTAAAAGTGTTACAAGGTATGAATATTTTTGCATAAATCGATGTATCTCGACGTTTTAGGTCGGGATTAAACGTTTATATGGTCGCTGTAACGTTTTCTTGAAACGGAATTATGCGACGGGACGTTGGGACTTTGAAGAAGTTCGGCCGGTGCGAAAAGACCGAAAAGGTTTTTTCGAGTTATCTCGCTTAAAAGTGTTACAAGGTAGGAATATTTTTGCATAAATCGATGTATCTCGACGTTTTAGGTCGGGATTAAACGTTTATATGGTCGCTGGAACGTTTTCTAGAAACGGAATTATGCGACGGGACGTTGGGACTTTGAAGAAGTTCGGCCGGTGCGAAAAGACCGAAAAGGCTTTTTCGAGTTATCTCGCTTAAAAGTGTTACAAGGTAGGAATATTTTTGCATAAATCGACGTATCTCGACGTTTTACGTCGGGATTAAGCGTTTTTTCGCCCCCAAGACCTTCTACAAAGTTTCGATTTTTTCGTTGGGACTTGGAAAAATTTCTATATCGAACCGGTTTCTTCCGATTATCTCGCTTAAAAGTGTTACAAGGTATGAATATTTTTGCATAAATCGAAGTATCTCGACGTTTTACGTCGGGATTAAGCGTTTTTTTCGCCCCCAAGACCTTCTACAAAGTTTCGATTTTTTCGTTGGGACTTGGAAAAATTTCTATATCGAACCGGTTTCTTCCGATTATCTCGCTTAAAAGTGTTACAAGGTAGAAATATTTTTGCATAAATCGACGTATCTCGACGTTGTACGTCGGGATTAAGCCTTTTTTTCGACCCCAAGACCTTCTACAAAGTTTCGATTTTTTCGTTGGGACTTGGAAAAATTTCTATATCGAACCGGATTCTTCCGATTATCTCGCTTAAAAGTGTTACAAGGTATGAATATTTTTGCATAAATCGATGTATCTCGACGTTTTAGGTCGGGATTAAACGTTTATATGGTCGCTGGAACGTTTTCTAGAAACGGAATTATGCGACGGGACGTTGGGACTTTGAAGAAGTTCGGCCGGTGCGAAAAGACCGAAAAGGTTTTTTCGAGTTATCTCGCTTAAAAGTGTTACAAGGTATGAATATTTTTGCATAAATCGATGTATCTCGACGTTTTACGTCGGGATTAAACGTTTATATGGTCGCTGGAACGTTTTCTAGAAACGGAATTATGCGACGGGACGTTGGGACTTTGAAGAAGTTCAGCCGGTGCGAAAAGACCGAAAAGGTTTTTTCGAGTTATCTCGCTTAAAAGTGTCACAAGGTACGAATATTTTTGCATAAATCGACGTATCTCGACGTTTTACGTCGGGATTAAGCGTTTTTTTCGCCCCCAAGACCTTCTACAAAGTTTCGATTTTCTCGTTGGGACTTGG
This sequence comes from Bombus terrestris, assembly GCF_910591885.1. Lineage (NCBI taxonomy): Eukaryota > Metazoa > Arthropoda > Insecta > Hymenoptera > Apidae > Bombus > Bombus terrestris. Next base: position 31,666 of record NW_025963724.1, read on the forward strand.
AAAAATTTCTATATCGAACCGGTTTCTTCCGATTATCTCGCTTAAAAGTGTTACAAGGTATGAATATTTTTGCATAAATCGAAGTATCTCGACGTTTTACGTCGGGATTAAGCGTTTTTTTTCGCCCCCAAGACCTTCTACAAAGTTTCGATTTTTTCGTTGGGACTCGGAAAAATTTCTATATCGAACCGGTTTCTTCCGATTATCTCGCTTAAAAGTGTTACAAGGTAGGAATATTTTTGCATAAATCGACGTATCTCGACGTTGTACGTCGGGATTAAGCCTTTTTTTCGCCCCCAAGACCTTCTACAAAGTTTCGATTTTTTCGTTGGGACTTGGAAAAATTTCTATATCGAACCGGTTTCTTCCGATTATCTCGCTTAAAAGTGTTACAAGGTATGAATATTTTTGCATAAATCGAAGTATCTCGACGTTTTACGTCGGGATTAAGCGTTTCTTTCGTCCCCAAGACCTTCTACAAAGTTTCGATTTTTTCGTTGGGACTTGGAATAATTTCTATATCGAACCGGATTCTTCCGATTATCTCGCTTAAAAGTGTTACAAGGTATGAATATTTTTGCATAAATCGATGTATCTCGACGTTTTAGGTCGGGATTAAACGTTTATATGGTCGCTGGAACGTTTTCTAGAAACGGAATTATGCGACGGGACGTTGGGACTTTGAAGAAGTTCGGCCGGTGCGAAAAGACCGAAAAGGTTTTTTCGAGTTATCTCGCTTAAAAGTGTTACAAGGTAGGAATATTTTTGCATAAATCGATGTATCTCGACGTTTTAGGTCGGGATTAAACGTTTATATGGTCGCTGGAACGTTTTCTAGAAACGGAATTATGCGACGGGACGTTGGGACTTTGAAGAAGTTCGGCCGGTGCGAAAAGACCGAAAAGGCTTTTTCGAGTTATCTCGCTTAAAAGTGTTACAAGGTAGGAATATTTTTGCATAAATCGACGAATCTCGACGTTTTACGTCGGGATTAAGCGTTTTTTCGCCCCCAAGACCTTCTACAAGGTTTCGATTTTTTCGTTGGGCTTGGAAAAATTTCTATATCGAACCGGTTTCTTCCGATTATCTCGCTTAAAAGTGTTACAAGGTATGAATATTTTTGCATAAATCGAAGTATCTCGACGTTTTACGTCGGGATTAAGCGTTTTTTTCGCCCCCAAGACCTTCTACAAAGTTTCGATTTTTTCGTTGGGACTTGGAAAAATTTCTATATCGAACCGGTTTCTTCCGATTATCTCGCTTAAAAGTGTTACAAGGTAGAAATATTTTTGCATAAATCGACGTATCCCGACGTTTTACGTCGGGATTAAGCGTTTTTTTCGCCCCCAAGACCTTCTACAAAGTTTCGATTTTTTCGTTGGGACTTGGAAAAATTTCTATATCGAACCGGTTTCTTCCGATTATCTCGCTTAAAAGTGTTACAAGGTATGAATATTTTTGCATAAATCGAAGTATCTCGACGTTTTACGTCGGGATTAAGCGTTTTTTTCGCCCCCAAGACCTTCTACAAAGTTTCGATTTTTTCGTTGGGACTTGGAAAAATTTCTATATCGAACCGGTTTCTTCCGATTATCTCGCTTAAAAGTGTTACAAGGTATGAATATTTTTGCATAAATCGATGTATCTCGACGTTTTAGGTCGGGATTAAACGTTTATATGGTCGCTGGAACGTTTTCTAGAAACGGAATTATGCGACGGGACGTTGGGACTTTGAAGAAGTTCGGCCGGTGCGAAAAGACCGAAAAGGTTTTTTCGAGTTATCTCGCTTAAAAGTGTTACAAGGTATGAATATTTTTGCATAAATCGACGTATCTCGACGTTTTATGTCGGGATTAAGCGTTTCTTTCGTCCCCAAGACCTTCTACAAAGTTTCGATTTTTTCGTTGGGACTTGGAAAAATTTCTATATCGAACCGGATTCTTCCGATTATCTCGCTTAAAAGTGTTACAAGGTATGAATATTTTTGCATAAATCGATGTATCTCGACGTTTTAGGTCGGGATTAAACGTTTATATGGTCGCTGTAACGTTTTCTTGAAACGGAATTATGCGACGGGACGTTGGGACTTTGAAGAAGTTCGGCCGGTGCGAAAAGACCGAAAAGGTTTTTTCGAGTTATCTCGCTTAAAAGTGTTACAAGGTAGGAATATTTTTGCATAAATCGATGTATCTCGACGTTTTAGGTCGGGATTAAACGTTTATATGGTCGCTGGAACGTTTTCTAGAAACGGAATTATGCGACGGGACGTTGGGTCTTTGAAGAAGTTCGGCCGGTGCGAAAAGACCGAAAAGGTTTTTTCGAGTTATCTCGCTTAAAAGTGTTACAAGGTAGGAATATTTTTGCATAAATCGATGTATCTCGACGTTTTAGGTCGGGATTAAACGTTTATATGGTCGCTGGAACGTTTTCTAGAAACGGAATTATGCGACGGGACGTTGGGACTTTGAAGAAGTTCGGCCGGTGCGAAAAGACCGAAAAGGCTTTTTCGAGTTATCTCGCTTAAAAGTGTTACAAGGTAGGAATATTTTTGCATAAATCGACGTATCTCGACGTTTTACGTCGGGATTAAGCGTTTTTTCGCCCCCAAGACCTTCTACAAAGTTTCGATTTTTTCGTTGGGACTTGGAAAAATTTCTATATCGAACCGGTTTCTTCCGATTATCTCGCTTAAAAGTGTTACAAGGTATGAATATTTTTGCATAAATCGAAGTATCTCGACGTTTTACGTCGGGATTAAGCGTTTTTTTCGCCCCCAAGACCTTCTACAAAGTTTCGATTTTTTCGTTGGGACTTGGAAAAATTTCTATATCGAACCGGTTTCTTCCGATTATCTCGCTTAAAAGTGTTACAAGGTAGAAATATTTTTGCATAAATCGACGTATCCCGACGTTTTACGTCGGGATTAAGCGTTTTTTTCGCCCCCAAGACCTTCTACAAAGTTTCGATTTTTTCGTTGGGACTTGGAAAAATTTCTATATCGAACCGGTTTCTTCCGATTATCTCGCTTAAAAGTGTTACAAGGTATGAATATTTTTGCATAAATCGAAGTATCTCGACGTTTTATGTCGGGATTAAGCGTTTTTTTCGCCCCCAAGACCTTCTACAAAGTTTCGATTTTTTCGTTGGGACTCGGAAAAATTTCTATATCGAACCGGTTTCTTCCGATTATCTCGCTTAAAAGTGTTACAAGGTATGAATATTTTTGCATAAATCGATGTATCACGACGTTTTAGGTCGGGATTAAACGTTTATATGGTCGCTGGAACGTTTTCTAGAAACGGAATTATGCGACGGGACGTTGGGACTTTGAAGAAGTTCGGCCGGTGCGAAAAGACCGAAAAGGTTTTTTCGAGTTATCTCGCTTAAAAGTGTTACAAGGTATGAATATTTTTGCATAAATCGACGTATCTCGACGTTTTATGTCGGGATTAAGCGTTTCTTTCGTCCCCAAGACCTTCTACAAAGTTTCGATTTTTTCGTTGGGACTTGGAAAAATTTCTATATCGAACCGGATTCTTCCGATTATCTCGCTTAAAAGTGTTACAAGGTAGGAATATTTTTGCATAAATCGATGTATCTCGACGTTTTAGGTCGGGATTAAACGTTTATATGGTCGCTGTAACGTTTTCTAGAAACGGAATTAAGCGACGGGACGTTGGGACTTTGAAGAAGTTCGGCCGGTGCGAAAAGACCGAAAAGGTTTTTTCGAGTTATCTCGCTTAAAAGTGTTACAAGGTAGGAATATTTTTGCATAAATCGATGTATCTCGACGTTTTAGGTCGGGATTAAACGTTTATATGGTCGCTGGAACGTTTTCTAGAAACGGAATTATGCGACGGGACGTTGGGACTTTGAAGAAGTTCGGCCGGTGCGAAAAGACCGAAAAGGCTTTTTCGATTATCTCGCTTAAAAGTGTCACAAGGTACGAATATTTTTGCATAAATCGACGTATCTCGACGTTTTACGTCGGGATTAAGCGTTTTTTTTCGTCCCCAAGACCTTCTACAAAGTTTCGATTTTTTCGTTGGGACTTGGAAAAATTTCGATATCGAACCGGTTTCTTCCGATTATCTCGCTTAAAAGTGTTACAAGGTACGAATATTTTTGCATAAACCGACGTATCTCGACGTTTTATGTCGGGATTAAGCGTTTCTTTCGTCCCCAAGACCTTCTACAAAGTTTCGATTTTTTCGTTGGGACTTGGAAAAATTTCTATATCGAACCGGTTTCTTCCGATTATCTCGCTTAAAAGTGTTACAAGGTATGAATATTTTTGCATAAATCGATGTATCTCGACGTTTTAGGTCGGGATTAAACGTTTATATGGTCGCTGGAACGTTTTCTAGAAACGGAATTATGCGACGGGACGTTGGGACTTTGAAGAAGTTCGGCCGGTGCGAAAAGACCGAAAAGGTTTTTTCGAGTTATCTCGCTTAAAAGTGTTACAAGGTATGAATATTTTTGCATAAATCGATGTATCTCGACGTTTTACGTCGGGATTAAACGTTTATATGGTCGCTGGAACGTTTTCTAGAAACGGAATTATGCGACGGGACGTTGGGACTTTGAAGAAGTTCGGCCGGTGCGAAAAGACCGAAAAGGTTTTTCGAGTTATCTCGCTTAAAAGTGTTACAAGGTAGGAATATTTTTGCATAAATCGACGTATCTCGACGTTTTACGTCGGGATTAAGCGTTTTTTTCGCCCCCAAGACCTTCTACAAAGTTTCGATTTTTTCGTTGGTACTTGGAAAAATTTCTATATCGAACCGGTTTCTTCCGATTATCTCGCTTAAAAGTGTTACAAGGTATGAATATTTTTGCATAAATCGACGTATCTCGACGTTTTATGTCGGGATTAAGCGTTTCTTTCGTCCCCATGACCTTCTACAAAGTTTCGATTTTTTCGTTGGGACTTGGAAAAATTTCTATATCGAACCGGATTCTTCCGATTATCTCGCTTAAAAGTGTTACAAGGTAGGAATATTTTTGCATAAATCGATGTATCTCGACGTTTTAGGTCGGGATTAAACGTTTATATGGTCGCTGGAACGTTTTCTAGAAACGGAATTATGCGACGGGACGTTGGGACTTTGAAGAAGTTCGGCCGGTGCGAAAAGACCGAAAAGGTTTTTTCGAGTTATCTCGCTTAAAAGTGTTACAAGGTAGGAATATTTTTGCATAAATCGATGTATCTCGACGTTTTAGGTCGGGATTAAACGTTTATATGGTCGCTGGAACGTTTTCTAGAAACGGAATTATGCGACGGGACGTTGGGACTTTGAAGAAGTTCGACCGGTGCGAAAAGACCGAAAAGGTTTTTTCGAGTTATCTCGCTTAAAAGTGTTACAAGGTAGGAATATTTTTGCATAAATCGATGTATCTCGACGTTGTAGGTCGGGATTAAACGTTTATATGGTCGCTGGAACGTTTTCTAGAAACGGAATTATGCGACGGGACGTTGGGACTTTGAAGAAGTTCGGCCGGTGCGAAAAGACCGAAAAGGTTTTTTCGAGTTATCTCGCTTAAAAGTGTTACAAGGTAGGAATATTTTTGCATAAATCGACGTATCTCGACGTTTTACGTCGGGATTAAGCGTTTTTTTTCGCCCCCAAGACCTTCTACAAAGTTTCGATTTTTTCGTTGGGACTTGGAAAAATTTCTATATCGAACCGGTTTCTTCCGATTATCTGGCTTAAAAGTGTTACAAGGTACGAATATTTTTGCATAAATCGACGTATCTCGACGTTTTACGTCGGGATTAAGCGTTTTTTTCGTCCCCAAGACCTTTTACAAAGTTTCGATTTTTTCCTTGGGACTTGGAAAAATTTCTATATCGAACCGGATTCTTCCGATTATCTCGCTTAAAAGTGTTACAAGGTATGAATATTTTTGCATAAATCGATGTATCTCGACGTTTTAGGTCGGGATTAAACGTTTATATGGTCGCTGGAACGTTTTCTAGAAACGGAATTATGCGACGGGACGTTGGGACTTTGAAGAATTTCGGCCGGTGCGAAAAGACCGAAAAGGTTTTTTCGAGTTATCTCGCTTAAAAGTGTTACAAGGTAGGAATATTTTTGCATAAATCGACGTATCTCGACGTTTTACGTCGGGATTAAGCGTTTTTTTCGCCCCCAAGACCTTCTACAAAGTTTCGATTTTTTCGTTGGGACTTGGAAAAATTTCTATATCACCCGGTTTCTTCCGATTATCTGGCTTAAAAGTGTTACAAGGTACGAATATTTTTGCATAAATCGACGTATCTCGACGTTTTACGTCGGGATTAAGCGTTTTTTTCGTCCCCAAGACCTTCTACAAAGTTTCGATTTTTTCCTTGGGACTTGGAAAAATTTCTATATCGAACCGGATTCTTCCGATTATCTCGCTTAAAAGTGTTACAAGGTATGAATATTTTTGCATAAATCGATGTATCTCGACGTTTTAGGTCGGGATTAAACGTTTATATGGTCGCTGGAACGTTTTCTAGAAACGGAATTATGCGACGGGACGTTGGGACTTTGAAGAAGTTCAGCCGGTGCGAAAAGACCGAAAAGGTTTTTTCGAGTTATCTCGCTTAAAAGTGTTACAAGGTATGAATATTTTTGCATAAATCGATGTATCTCGACGTTTTACGTCGGGATTAAACGTTTATATGGTCGCTGGAACGTTTTCTAGAACGGAATTATGCGACGGGACGTTGGGACTTTGAAGAAGTTCAGCCGGTGCGAAAAGACCGAAAAGGTTTTTTCGAGTTATCTCGCTTAAAAGTGTCACAAGGTACGAATATTTTTGCATAAATCGACGTATCTCGACGTTTTACGTCGGGATTAAGCGTTTTTTTCGCCCCCAAGACCTTCTACAAAGTTTCGATTTTTTCGTTGGGACTTGGAAAAATTTCTATATCGAACCGGTTTCTTCCGATTATCTCGCTTAAAAGTGTTA
>NW_025963725.1:0-38354 GCF_910591885.1 Bombus terrestris
CACGTTGTCCCACGTTGTCCCACGTTGTCCCACGTTGTCCCACGTTGTCCCACGTTGTCCCACGTTGTCCCACGTTGTCCCACGTTGTCCCACGATGTCCCACGTTGTCCAACGATGTCCAACGGTGTCCCACGTTGTCCCACGTTGTCCCACGGTGTCCAACGATGTCCAACGGTGTCCAACGGTGTCCCACGGTGTCCAACGGTGTCCCACGTTGTCCCACGTTGTCCCACGTTGTCCCACGTTGTCCCACGTTGTCCCACGTTGTCCCACGTTGTCCCACGTTGTCCCACGATGTCCCACGTTGTCCAACGATGTCCAACGGTGTCCCACGTAGTCCCACGTTGTCCTACGTTGTCCCACGTTGTCCCACGTTGTCCCACGTTGTCCCACGTTGTCCCACGTTGTCCCACGGTGTCCAACGGTGTCCCACGTTGTCCCACGTTGTCCCACGGTGTCCAACGGTGTCCAACGGTGTCCAACGGTGTCCAACGGTGTCCAACGATGTCCAACGGTGTCCAACGGTGTCCCACGGTGTCCAACGGTGTCCAACGGTGTCCCACGGTGTCCAACGGTGTCCCACGTTGTCCCACGTTGTCCCACGTTGTCCCACGTTGTCCCACGATGTCCCACGTTGTCCAACGATGTCCAACGGTGTCCCACGTTGTCCCACGTTGTCCTACGTTGTCCCACGTTGTCCTACGTTGTCCCACGTTGTCCCACGTTGTCCCACGGTGTCCCACGGTGTCCAACGTTGTCCCACGTTGTCCCACGGTGTCCAACGGTGCCCACGTTGTCCCACGTTGTCCCACGGTGTCCAACGATGTCCAACGGTGTCCAACGGTGTCCCACGGTGTCCCACGTTGTCCCACGATGTCCCACGTTGTCCCACGTTGTCCCACGGTGTCCAACGATGTCCAACGGTGTCCAACGGTGTCCCACGGTGTCCCACGTTGTCCCACGATGTCCCACGTTGTCCAACGATGTCCAACGGTGTCCCACGTTGTCCCACGTTGTCCTACGTTGTCCCACGTTGTCCCACGTTGTCCCACGTTGTCCCACGTTGTCCCACGTTGTCCCACGGTGTCCAACGGTGTCCCACGTTGTCCCACGTTGTCCCACGGTGTCCAACGATATCCAACGGTGTCCAACGGTGTCCCACGGTGTCCCACGTTGTCCCACGTTGTCCCACGTTGTCCCACGATGTCCCACGTTGTCCCACGTTGTCCCACGTTGTCCCACGTTGTCCCACGTTGTCCCACGTTGTCCCACGTTGTCCCACGTTGTCCCACGTTGTCCCACGATGTCCCACGTTGTCCAACGATGTCCAACGGTGTCCCACGTTGTCCCACGTTGTCCCACGGTGTCCAACGATGTCCAACGGTGTCCAACGGTGTCCCACGGTGTCCAACGGTGTCCCACGTTGTCCCACGTTGTCCCACGTTGTCCCACGTTGTCCCACGTTGTCCCACGTTGTCCCACGTTGTCCCACGTTGTCCCACGTTGTCCCACGATGTCCCACGTTGTCCAACGATGTCCAACGGTGTCCCACGTAGTCCCACGTTGACCTACGTTGTCCCACGTTGTCCCACGTTGTCCCACGTTGTCCCACGTTGTCCCACGTTGTCCCACGGTGTCCAACGGTGTCCCACGTTGTCCCACGTTGTCCCACGGTGTCCAACGGTGTCCAACGGTGTCCAACGGTGTCCAACGGTGTCCAACGGTGTCCAACGGTGTCCAACGATGTCCAACGGTGTCCAACGGTGTCCCACGGTGTCCAACGGTGTCCAACGGTGTCCCACGGTGTCCCACGGTGTCCCACGTTGTCCCACGTTGTCCCACGTTGTCCCACGTTGTCCCACGTTGTCCCACGTTGTCCCACGTTGTCCCACGTTGTCCCACGTTGTCCCACGTTGTCCCACGTTGTCCCACGTTGTCCCACGATGTCCCACGTTGTCCAACGATGTCCAACGGTGTCCCACGTTGTCCCACGTTGTCCCACGGTGTCCAACGATGTCCAACGGTGTCCAACGGTGTCCCACGGTGTCCAACGGTGTCCCACGTTGTCCCACGTTGTCCCACGTTGTCCCACGTTGTCCCACGTTGTCCCACGTTGTCCCACGTTGTCCCACGTTGTCCCACGTTGTCCCACGATGTCCCACGTTGTCCAACGATGTCCAACGGTGTCCCACGTAGTCCCACGTTGTCCTACGTTGTCCCACGTTGTCCCACGTTGTCCCACGTTGTCCCACGTTGTCCCACGTTGTCCCACGGTGTCCAACGGTGTCCCACGTTGTCCCACGTTGTCCCACGGTGTCCAACGGTGTCCAACGGTGTCCAACGGTGTCCAACGGTGTCCAACGATGTCCAACGGTGTCCAACGGTGTCCAACGGTGTCCAACGGTGTCCAACGGTGTCCCACGGTGTCCAACGGTGTCCCACGTTGTCCCACGTTGTCCCACGTTGTCCCACGTTGTCCCACGATGTCCCACGTTGTCCAACGATGTCCAACGGTGTCCCACGTTGTCCCACGTTGTCCTACGTTGTCCCACGTTGTCCCACGTTGTCCCACGTTGTCCCACGTTGTCCCACGGTGTCCAACGGTGTCCAACGATGTCCAACGGTGTCCAACGGTGTCCCACGTTGTCCCACGTTGTCCCACGTTGTCCAACGTTGTCCCACGTTGTCCCACGGTGTCCAACGGTGCCCACGTTGTCCCACGTTGTCCCACGGTGTCCAACGATGTCCAACGGTGTCCAACGGTGTCCCACGGTGTCCCACGTTGTCCCACGATGTCCCACGTTGTCCCACGTTGTCCCACGGTGTCCAACGATGTCCAACGGTGTCCAACGGTGTCCCACGGTGTCCCACGTTGTCCCACGATGTCCCACGTTGTCCAACGATGTCCAACGGTGTCCCACGTTGTCCCACGTTGTCCTACGTTGTCCCACGTTGTCCCACGTTGTCCCACGTTGTCCCACGTTGTCCCACGTTGTCCCACGGTGTCCAACGGTGTCCCACGTTGTCCCACGTTGTCCCACGGTGTCCAACGATATCCAACGGTGTCCAACGGAGTCCCACGGTGTCCCGCGTTGTCCCACGTTGTCCCACGTTGTCCCACGTTGTCCCACGTTGTCCCACGTTGTCCCACGTTGTCCCACGTTGTCCCACGTTGTCCCACGTTGTCCCACGTTGTCCCACGTTGTCCCACGATGTCCCACGTTGTCCAACGATGTCAAACGGTGTCCCACGTTGTCCCACGTTGTCCCACGGTGTCCAACGATGTCCAACGGTGTCCAACGGTGTCCCACGGTGTCCAACGGTGTCCCACGTTGTCCCACGTTGTCCCACGTTGTCCCACGTTGTCCCACGTTGTCCCACGTTGTCCCACGTTGTCCCACGTTGTCCCACGTTGTCCCACGTTGTCCCACGATGTCCCACGTTGTCCAACGATGTCCAACGGTGTCCCACGTAGTCCCACGTTGACCTACGTTGTCCCACGTTGTCCCACGTTGTCCCACGTTGTCCCACGTTGTCCCACGTTGTCCCACGGTGTCCAACGGTGTCCCACGTTGTCCCACGTTGTCCCACGGTGTCCAACGGTGTCCAACGGTGTCCAACGGTGTCCAACGGTGTCCAACGGTGTCCAACGGTGTCCAACGATGTCCAACGGTGTCCAACGGTGTCCCACGGTGTCCAACGGTGTCCAACGGTGTCCCACGGTGTCCAACGGTGTCCCACGTTGTCCCACGTTGTCCCACGTTGTCCCACGTTGTCCCACGATGTCCCACGTTGTCCAACGATGTCCAACGGTGTCCCACGTTGTCCCACGTTGTCCTACGTTGTCCCACGTTGTCCCACGTTGTCTCACGTTGTCCCACGTTGTCCCACGGTGTCCAACGGTGTCCAACGATGTCCAACGGTGTCCAACGGTGTCCCACGTTGTCCCACGTTGTCCCACGGTGTCCAACGATGTCCAACGGTGTCCCACGTTGTCCCACGTTGTCCCACGTTGTCCCACGTTGTCCCACGTTGTCCCACGTTGTCCCACGTTGTCCCACGTTGTCCCACGTTGTCCCACGTTGTCCAACGGTGTCCCACGGTGTCCAACGGTGTCCAACGGTGTCCCACGGTGTCCAACGGTGTCCCACGTTGTCCCACGTTGTCCCACGTTGTCCCACGTTGTCCCACGATGTCCCACGTTGTCCAACGATGTCCAACGGTGTCCCACGTTGTCCCACGTTGTCCCACGTTGTCCCACGTTGTCCCACGTTGTCCCACGTTGTTCCATGGTTTCCCACGTTGTCCCACGATGTCCACCGATGTCCAACGGTGTCCAACGGTGTCCAACGGTGTCCCACGGTGTCCAACGATGTCCAACGGTGTCCAACGATGTCCAACGGTGTCCCACGTTGTCCCACGTTGTCCCACGTTGTCCCACGGTGTCCAACGATGTCCAACGGTGTCCAACGATGTCCAACGGTGTCCCACGTTGTCCCACGTTGTCCCACGTTGTCCCACGGTGTCCAACGATGTCCAACGGTGTCCAACGATGTCCAACGGTGTCCCACGATGTCCAACGATGTCCAACGATGTCCAACGGTGTCCAACGGTGTCCCACGTTGTCCCACGTTGTCCCACGTTGTCCCACGGTGTCCAACGATGTCCAACGGTGTCCCACGTTGTCCAACGGTGTCCCACGTTGTCCCACGTTGTCCCACGTTGTCCCACGTTGTCCCACGTTGTCCCACGATGTCCCACGTTGTCCCACGTTGTCCCACGTTGTCCCACGTTGTCCCACGTTGTCCCACGTTGTCCCACGTTGTCCCACGTTGTCCCACGTTGTCCCACGTTGTCCCACGTTGTCCCACGTTGTCCCACGGTGTCCAACGGTGTCCAACGGTGTCCAACGGTGTCCAACGATGTCCAACGATGTCCAACGGTGTCCAACGGTGTCCCACGTTGTCCCACGTTGTCCCACGGTGTCCAACGGTGTCCAACGATGTCCAACGGTGTCCCACGTTGTCCCACGTTGTCCCACGTTGTCCCACGTTGTCCCACGTTGTTCCATGGTTTCCCACGTTGTCCCACGTTGTCCCACGGTGTCCAACGATGTCCAACGGTGTCCAACGGTGTCCCACGGTGTCCAACGGTGTCCCACGTTGTCCCACGTTGTCCCACGTTGTCTCACGTTGTCCCACGTTGTCCCACGGTGTCCAACGATGTCCAACGGTGTCCAACGATGTCCAACGGTGTCCCACGTTGTCCCACGTTGTCCCACGGTGTCCAACGATGTCCAACGGTGTCCACCGATGTCCAACGGTGTCCAACGGTGTCCAACGGTGTCCCACGGTGTCCAACGATGTCCAACGGTGTCCAACGATGTCCAACGGTGTCCCACGTTGTCCCACGTTGTCCCACGTTGTCCCACGGTGTCCAACGATGTCCAACGGTGTCCAACGATGTCCAACGGTGTCCCACGTTGTCCCACGTTGTCCCACGTTGTCCCACGGTGTCCAACGATGTCCAACGGTGTCCAACGATGTCCAACGGTGTCCCACGATGTCCAACGATGTCCAACGATGTCCAACGGTGTCCAACGGTGTCCCACGTTGTCCCACGTTGTCCCACGTTGTCCCACGGTGTCCAACGATGTCCAACGGTGTCCCACGTTGTCCAACGGTGTCCCACGTTGTCCCACGTTGTCCCACGTTGTCCCACGTTGTCCCACGTTGTCCCACGATGTCCCACGTTGTCCCACGTTGTCCCACGTTGTCCCACGTTGTCCCACGTTGTCCCACGTTGTCCCACGTTGTCCCACGTTGTCCCACGTTGTCCCACGATGTCCCACGTTGTCCCACGTTGTCCCACGTTGTCCCACGTTGTCCCACGTTGTCCCACGTTGTCCCACGTTGTCCCACGTTGTCCCACGTTGTCCCACGTTGTCCCACGTTGTCCCACGTTGTCCCACGGTGTCCAACGGTGTCCAACGGTGTCCAACGGTGTCCAACGATGTCCAACGATGTCCAACGGTGTCCCACGTTGTCCCACGTTGTCCCACGGTGTCCAACGGTGTCCAACGATGTCCAACGGTGTCCAACGGTGTCCCACGTTGTCCCACGTTGTCCCACGGTGTCCAACGATGTCCAACGGTGTCCCACGTTGTCCCACGTTGTCCCACGTTGTCCCACGTTGTCCCACGTTGTTCCATGGTTTCCCACGTTGTCCCACGTTGTCCCACGGTGTCCAACGATGTCCAACGGTGTCCAACGGTGTCCCACGGTGTCCAACGGTGTCCCACGTTGTCCCACGTTGTCTCACGTTGTCCCACGTTGTCCCACGTTGTCCCACGTTGTCCCACGTTGTCCAACGGTGTCCAACGATGTCCAACGGTGTCCCACGATGTCCAACGGTGTCCAACGATGTCCAACGGTGTCCCACGTTGTCCCACGTTGTCCCACGTTGTCCCACGGTGTCCAACGATGTCCAACGGTGTCCAACGATGTCCAACGGCGTCCCACGATGTCCAACGATGTCCAACGATGTCCAACGGTGTCCAACGGTGTCCCACGTTGTCCCACGTTGTCCCACGTTGTCCCACGGTGTCCAACGATGTCCAACGGTGTCCCACGTTGTCCAACGGTGTCCCACGTTGTCCCACGTTGTCCCACGTTGTCCCACGTTGTCCCACGTTGTCCCACGATGTCCCACGTTGTCCCACGTTGTCCCACGTTGTCCCACGTTGTCCCACGTTGTCCCACGTTGTCCCACGTTGTCCCACGATATCCAACGGTGTCCAACGGAGTCCAACGATGTCCAACGGTGTCCAACGGTGTCCCACGGTGTCCAACGGTGTCCAACGGTGTCCCACGGTGTCCAACGGTGTCCCACGGTGTCCAACGGTGTCCAACGATGTCCAACGATGTCCAACGGTGTCCCACGTTGTCCCACGTTGTCCCACGTTGTCCCACGGTGTCCAACGATGTCCAACGGTGTCCAACGATGTCCAACGGTGTCCCACGTTGTCCCACGTTGTCCCACGTTGTCCCACGGTGTCCAACGATGTCCAACGGTGTCCAACGATGTCCAACGGTGTCCCGCGATGTCCAACGATGTCCAACGATGTCCAACGGTGTCCAACGGTGTCCCACGTTGTCCCACGTTGTCCCACGTTGTCCCACGGTGTCCAACGATGTCCAACGGTGTCCCACGTTGTCCAACGGTGTCCCACGTTGTCCCACGTTGTCCCACGTTGTCCCACGTTGTCCCACGTTGTCCCACGATGTCCCACGTTGTCCCACGTTGTCCCACGTTGTCCCACGTTGTCCCACGTTGTCCCACGTTGTCCCACGTTGTCCCACGTTGTCCCACGTTGTCCCACGATGTCCCACGTTGTCCCACGTTGTCCCACGTTGTCCCACGTTGTCCCACGTTGTCCCACGTTGTCCCACGTTGTCCCACGTTGTCCCACGTTGTCCCACGTTGTCCCACGTTGTCCCACGGTGTCCAACGGTGTCCAACGGTGTCCAACGGTGTCCCACGTTGTCCCACGTTGTCCCACGTTGTCCCACGTTGTCCCACGTTGTTCCATGGTTTCCCACGTTGTCCCACGTTGTCCCACGTTGTCCCACGGTGTCCAACGATGTCCAACGGTGTCCAACGGTGTCCCACGTTGTCCCACGTTGTCCCACGTTGTCCCACGTTGTCCCACGGTGTCCAACGGTGTCCCACGGTATCCAACGGTATCCCACGTTGTCCCACGTTGTCCCATGTTGTCCCACGTTGTCCCACGTTGTCCCACGTTGTCCCACGTTGTCCCACGTTGTCCCACGTTGTCCCACGTTGTCCCACGGTGTCCAACGGTGTCCCACGTTGTCCCACGTTGTCCCACGGTGTCCAACGATGTCCAACGGTGTCCAACGGTGTCCCACGGTGTCCCACGTTGTCCCACGTTGTCCCACGTTGTCCCACGTTGTCCCACGTTGTCCCACGTTGTCCCACGTTGTCCCACGTTGTCCCACGTTGTCCCACGTTGTCCCACGTTGTCCCACGTTGTCCCACGTTGTCCCACGATGTCCCACGTTGTCCAACGATGTCCAACGGTGTCCCACGTTGTCCCACGTTGTCCCACGGTGTCCAACGATGTCCAACGGTGTCCAACGGTGTCCCACGGTGTCCAACGGTGTCCCACGTTGTCCCACGTTGTCCCACGTTGTCCCACGTTGTCCCACGTTGTCCCACGTTGTCCCACGTTGTCCCACGTTGTCCCACGATGTCCCACGTTGTCCAACGATGTCCAACGGTGTCCCACGTTGTCCCACGTTGTCCTACGTTGTCCCACGTTGTCCCACGTTGTCCCACGTTGTCCCACGTTGTCCCACGTTGTCCCACGGTGTCCAACGGTGTCCCACGTTGTCCCACGTTGTCCCACGGTGTCCAACGATGTCCAACGGTGTCCAACGGTGTCCCACGGTGTCCCACGTTGTCCCACGTTGTCCCACGTTGTCCCACGTTGTCCCACGTTGTCCCACGTTGTCCCACGTTGTCCCACGTTGTCCCACGGTGTCCAACGGTGTCCAACGGTGTCCAACGGTGTCCAACGATGTCCAACGGTGTCCAACGGTGTCCCACGGTGTCCAACGGTGTCCAACGGTGTCCCACGGTGTCCAACGGTGTCCCACGTTGTCCCACGTTGTCCCACGTTGTCCCACGTTGTCCCACGATGTCCCACGTTGTCCAACGATGTCCAACGGTGTCCCACGTTGTCCCACGTTGTCCTACGTTGTCCCACGTTGTCCCACGTTGTCCCACGTTGTCCCACGTTGTCCCACGGTGTCCAACGGTGTCCAACGATGTCCAACGGTGTCCAACGGTGTCCCACGTTGTCCCACGTTGTCCCACGGTGTCCAACGATGTCCAACGGTGTCCCACGTTGTCCCACGTTGTCCCACGTTGTCCCACGTTGTCCCACGTTGTTCCATGGTTTCCCACGTTGTCCCACGTTGTCCCACGGTGTCCAACGATGTCCAACGGTGTCCAACGGTGTCCCACGGTGTCCAACGGTGTTCCACGTTGTCCCACGTTGTCTCACGTTGTCCCACGTTGTCCCACGTTGTCCCACGTTGTCCCACGTTGTCCCACGTTGTCCCACGTTGTCCCACGTTGTCCCACGTTGTCCAACGGTGTCCCACGGTGTCCAACGGTGTCCCACGGTGTCCAACGGTGTCCCACGTTGTCCCACGTTGTCCCACGTTGTCCCACGTTGTCCCACGTTGTCCCACGTTGTCCCACGTTGTCCCACGTTGTCCCACGTTGTCCCACGGTGTCCAACGGTGTCCAACGGTGTCCAACGGTGTCCAACGATGTCCAACGGTGTCCAACGGTGTCCCACGGTGTCCCACGGTGTCCAACGGTGTCCCACGGTGTCCAACGGTGTCCCACGTTGTCCCACGTTGTCCCACGTTGTCCCACGTTGTCCCACGATGTCCCACGTTGTCCAACGATGTCCAACGGTGTCCCACGTTGTCCCACGTTGTCCTACGTTGTCCCACGTTGTCCCACGTTGTCCCACGTTGTCCCACGTTGTCCCACGGTGTCCAACGGTGTCCAACGATGTCCAACGGTGTCCAACGGTGTCCCACGTTGTCCCACGTTGTACCACGGTGTCCAACGATGTCCAACGGTGTCCCACGTTGTCCCACGTTGTCCCACGTTGTCCCACGTTGTCCCACGTTGTTCCATGGTTTCCCACGTTGTCCCACGATGTCCACCGATGTCCAACGGTGTCCAACGGTGTCCAACGGGGTCCCACGGTGTCCAACGATGTCCAACGGTGTCCAACGATGTCCAACGGTGTCCCACGTTGTCCCACGATGTCCCACGTTGTCCCACGTTGTCCCACGTTGTCCCACGTTGTCCCACGTTGTCCCACGTTGTCCCACGTTGTCCCACGTTGTCCCACGTTGTCCCACGGTGTCCAACGGTGTCCAACGGTGTCCAACGGTGTCCAACGATGTCCAACGATGTCCAACGGTGTCCAACGTTGTCCCACGTTGTCCCACGTTGTCCCACGGTGTCCAACGATGTCCAACGGTGTCCCACGTTGTCCCACGTTGTCCCACGTTGTCCCACGTTGTCCCACGTTGTTCCATGGTTTCCCACGTTGTCCCACGTTGTCCCACGTTGTCCCACGGTGTCCAACGATGTCCAACGGTGTCCAACGGTGTCCCACGGTGTCCAACGGTGTCCCACGTTGTCCCACGTTGTCCCACGTTGTCCCACGTTGTCCCACGTTGTCCCACGTTGTCCCACGTTGTCCAACGGTGTCCCACGGTGTCCAACGGTATCCCACGTTGTCCCACGTTGTCCCATGTTGTCCCACGTTGTCCCACGTTGTCCCACGTTGTCCAACGGTTTCCCACGTTGTCCCACGTTGTCCCACGTTGTCCCACGGTGTCCAACGATGTCCAACGGTGTCCAACGATGTCCAACGGTGTCCCACGATGTCCAACGATGTCCAACGATGTCCAACGGTGTCCAACGGTGTCCCACGTTGTCCCACGTTGTCCCACGTTGTCCCACGGTGTCCAACGATGTCCAACGGTGTCCCACGTTGTCCCACGTTGTCCCACGTTGTCCCACGTTGTCCCACGATGTCCCACGTTGTCCCACGTTGTCCCACGTTGTCCCACGTTGTCCCACGTTGTCCCACGTTGTCCCACGATGTCCCACGTTGTCCCACGTTGTCCCACGTTGTCCCACGTTGTCCCACGTTGTCCCACGTTGTCCCACGTTGTCCCACGTTGTCCCACGTTGTCCCACGTTGTCCCACGGTGTCCAACGGTGTCCAACGGTGTCCAACGGTGTCCAACGATGTCCAACGATGTCCAACCGTGTCCAACGGTGTCCCACGTTGTCCCACGTTGTCCCACGGTGTCCAACGATGTCCAACGGGGTCCCACGTTGTCCCACGTTGTCCCACGTTGTCCCACGTTGTCCCACGTTGTTCCATGGTTTCCCACGTTGTCCCACGTTGTCCCACGTTGTCCCACGGTGTCCAACGATGTCCAACGGTGTCCAACGGTGTCCCACGGTGTCCAACGGTGTCCCACGTTGTCCCACGTTGTCCCACGTTGTCCCACGTTGTCCCACGTTGTCCCACGTTGTCCCACGTTGTCCAACGGTGTCCCACGGTGTCCAACGGTATCCCACGTTGTCCCACGTTGTCCCATGTTGTCCCACGTTGTCCCACGTTGTCCCACGTTGTCCAACGGTGTCCTACGTTGTCCCACGTTGTCCCACGTTGTCCCACGGTGTCCAACGATGTCCAACGGTGTCCAACGGTGTCCAACGGTGTCCCACGGTGTCCAACGATGTCCAACGGTGTCCAACGATGTCCAACGGTGTCCCACGTTGTCCCACGTTGTCCCACGTTGTCCCACGTTGTCCCACGTTGTCCCACGGTGTCCAACGATGTCCAACGGTGTCCCACGTTGTCCAACGGTGTCCCACGTTGTCCCACGTTGTCCCACGTTGTCCCACGTTGTCCCACGTTGTCCCACGATGTCCCACGTTGTCCCACGTTGTCCCACGTTGTCCCACGTTGTCCCACGTTGTCCCACGTTGTCCCACGTTGTCCCACGATGTCCCACGTTGTCCCACGTTGTCCCACGTTGTCCCACGTTGTCCCATGTTGTCCCACGTTGTCCCACGTTGTCCCACGTTGTCCCACGTTGTCCCACGTTGTCCCACGTTGTCCCACGTTGTCCCACGTTGTCCCACGTTGTCCCACGTTGTCCCACGGTGTCCAACGATGTCCAACGGTGTCCCACGTTGTCCCACGTTGTTCCACGTTGTCCCACGGTGTCCAACGGTGTCCAACGATGTCCAACGGTGTCCCACGATGTCCAACGATGTCCAACGATGTCCAACGGTGTCCAACGGTGTCCCCCGTTGTCCCACGTTGTCCCACGTTGTCCCACGGTGTCCAACGATGTCCAACGGTGTCCCACGTTGTCCAACGGTGTCCCACGTTGTCCCACGTTGTCCCACGTTGTCCCACGTTGTACCACGTTGTCCCACGTTGTCCCACGTTGTCCCACGTTGTCCCACGTTGTCCCACGTTGTCCCACGTTGTCCCACGTTGTCCCACGTTGTCCCACGTTGTCCCACGTTGTCCCACGTTGTCCCACGTTGTCCCACGGTGTCCAACGGTGTCCAACGGTGTCCAACGATGTCCAACGATGTCCAACGGTGTCCCACGATGTCCAACGATGTCCAACGATGTCCAACGGTGTCCCACGTTGTCCCACGTTGTCCCACGTTGTCCCACGTTGTCCCACGTTGTCCCACGGTGTCCAACGATGCCCAACGGTGTCCCACGTTGTCCCACGTTGTCCCACGTTGTCCCACGTTGTCCCACGTTGTCCCACGTTGTCCCACGTTGTCCCACGTTGTCCCACGTTGTCCCACGTTGTCCCACGGTGTCCAACGATGTCCAACGGTGTCCCACGTTGTCCCACGTTGTCCTACGTTGTCCCACGTTGTCCCACGTTGTCCCACGTTGTCCCACGTTGTCCCACGTTGTCCCACGTTGTCCCACGTTGTCCCACGTTGTCCCACGGTGTCCAACGGTGTCCAACGATGTCCAACGGTGTCCAACGGTGTCCCACGTTGTCCCACGTTGTCCCACGTTGTCCCACGTTGTCCCACGTTGTCCCACGTTGTCCCACGTTGTCCCACGTTGTCCCACGTTGTCCCACGTTGTCCCACGTTGTCCCACGTTGTCCCACGTTGTCCAACGGTGTCCCACGGTGTCCAACGGTGTCCCACGTTGTCCCACGTTGTCCCACGGTGTCCAACGATGTCCAACGGTGTCCAACGATGTCCCACGGTGTCCCACGTTGTCCCACGTTGTCCCACGTTGTCCCACGTTGTCCCACGTTGTCCCACGTTGTCCCACGTTGTCCCACGTTGTCCCACGTTGTCCCACGTTGTCCCACGGTGTCCAACGGTGTCCAACGGTGTCCAACGGTGTCCAACGATGTCCAACGGTGTCCAACGGTGTCCCACGGTGTCCAACGGTGTCCAACGGTGTCCCACGGTGTCCAACGGTGTCCCACGTTGTCCCACGTTGTCCCACGTTGTCCCACGTTGTCCCACGATGTCCCACGTTGTCCAACGATGTCCAACGGTGTCCCACGTTGTCCCACGTTGTCCTACGTTGTCCCACGTTGTCCCACGTTGTCCCACGTTGTCCCACGTTGTCCCACGGTGTCCAACGGTGTCCAACGATGTCCAACGGTGTCCAACGGTGTCCCACGTTGTCCCACGTTGTTCCATGGTTTCCCACGTTGTCCCACGTTGTCCCACGGTGTCCAACGATGTCCAACGGTGTCCAACGGTGTCCCACGGTGTCCAACGGTGTCCCACGTTGTCCCACGTTGTCCCAAGTTGTCCCACGGTGTCCAACGGTGTCCAACGATGTCCAACGGTGTCCAACGGTGTCCCACGATGTCCACCGATGTCCAACGGTGTCCAACGGTGTCCAACGGTGTCCCACGGTGTCCAACGATGTCCAACGGTGTCCAACGATGTCCAACGGTGTCCCACGTTGTCCCACGTTGTCCCACGTTGTCCCACGTTGTCCCACGGTGTCCAACGATGTCCAACGGTGTCCAACGGTGTCCCACGGTGTCCAACGGTGTCCCACGTTGTCCCACGTTGTCCCACGTTGTCCCACGTTGTCCCACGTTGTCCAACGGTGTCCCACGGTGTCCAACGGTGTCCCACGTTGTCCCACGTTGTCCCACGGTGTCCCACGTTGTCCAACGGTGTCCCACGGTGTCCACCGATGTCCAACGGTGTCCAACGGTGTCCAACGGTGTCCAACGGTGTCCAACGGTGTCCAACGATGTCCAACGATGTCCAACGATGTCCCACGTTGTCCCACGTTGTCCCACGGTGTCCAACGGTGTCCCACGTTGTCCCACGTTGTCCCACGTTGTCCCACGTTGTCCAACGATGTCCAACGGTGTCCCACGTTGTCCCACGTTGTTCCATGGTTTCCCACGTTGTCCCACGTTGTCCCACGTTGTCCCACGGTGTCCAACGATGTCCAACGGTGTCCAACGATGTCCAACGGTGTCCCACGTTGTCCCACGTTGTCCCACGTTGTCCCACGGTGTCCAACGATGTCCAACGGTGTCCAACGGTGTCCCACGGTGTCCAACGGTGTCCCACGTTGTCCCACGTTGTCCCACGTTGTCCCACGTTGTCCCACGTTGTCCAACGGTGTCCCACGGTGTCCAACGGTGTCCCACGTTGTCCCACGTTGTCCCACGTTGTCCCACGTTGTCCAACGGTGTCCCACGATGTCCACCGATGTCCAACGGTGTCCAACGGTGTCCAACGGTGTCCAACGGTGTCCAACGGTGTCCAACGATGTCCAACGATGTCCAACGATGTCCAACGGTGTCCCACGTTGTCCCACGTTGTCCCACGTTGTCCCACGGTGTCCAACGGTGTCCCACGTTGTCCCACGTTGTCCCACGTTGTCCCACGTTGTCCAACGATGTCCCACGGTGTCCCACGTTGTCCCACGTTGTTCCATGGTTTCCCACGTTGTCCCACGTTGTCCCACGTTGTCCCACGGTGTCCAACGATGTCCAACGGTGTCCAACGATGTCCAACGGTGTCCCACGTTGTCCCACGTTGTCCCACGTTGTCCCACGTTGTCCCACGTTGTCCCACGTTGTCCCACGGTGTCCAACGATGTCCAACGGTGTCCAACGATGTCCAACGGTGTCCCACGATGTCCAACGATGTCCAACGATGTCCAACGGTGTCCAACGGTGTCCCACGTTGTCCCACGTTGTCCCACGTTGTCCCACGGTGTCCAACGATGTCCAACGGTGTCCCACGTTGTCCCACGTTGTCCCACGTTGTCCCACGTTGTCCCACGATGTCCCACGTTGTCCCACGTTGTCCCACGTTGTCCCACGTTGTCCCACGTTGTCCCACGTTGTCCCACGTTGTCCCACGTTGTCCCACGTTGTCCCACGTTGTCCCACGTTGTCCCACGTTGTCCCACGTTGTCCCACGGTGTCCCACGTTGTCCCACGTTGTCCCACGTTGTCCCACGTTGTCCCACGTTGTCCCACGTTGTCCCACGTTGTCCCACGGTGTCCAACGATGTCCAACGGTGTCCCACGTTGTCCCACGTTGTCCCACGTTGTCCCACGGTGTCCAACGGTGTCCAACGATGTCCAACGGTGTCCCACGATGTCCAACGATGTCCAACGATGTCCAACGGTGTCCAACGGTGTCCCACGTTGTCCCACGTTGTCCCACGTTGTCCCACGTTGTCCCACGTTGTCCCACGGTGTCCAACGATGTCCAACGGTGTCCCACGTTGTCCAACGGTGTCCCACGTTGTCCCACGTTGTCCCACGTTGTCCCACGTTGTACCACGTTGTCCCACGTTGTCCCACGTTGTCCCACGTTGTCCCACGTTGTCCCACGTTGTCCCACGTTGTCCCACGGTGTCCAACGGTGTCCAACGATGTCCAACGGTGTCCAACGGTGTCCCACGTTGTCCCACGTTGTCCCACGTTGTCCCACGTTGTCCCACGTTGTCCCACGTTGTCCCACGTTGTCCCACGTTGTCCCACGTTGTCCCACGTTGTCCAACGGTGTCCCACGGTGTCCAACGGTGTCCCACGTTGTCCCACGTTGTCCCACGGTGTCCAACGATGTCCAACGGTGTCCTACGATGTCCCACGGTGTCCCACGTTGTCCCACGTTGTCCCACGTTGTCCCACGTTGTCCCACGTTGTCCCACGTTGTCCCACGTTGTCCCACGTTGTCCCACGTTGTCCCACGTTGTCCCACGGTGTCCAACGGTGTCCAACGGTGTCCAACGGTGTCCAACGATGTCCAACGGTGTCCAACGGTGTCCCACGGTGTCCAACGATGTCCAACGGTGTCCAACGGTGTCCCACGTTGTCCCACGTTGTTCCATGGTTTCCCACGTTGTCCCACGTTGTCCCACGGTGTCCAACGATGTCCAACGGTGTCCAACGGTGTCCCACGGTGTCCAACGGTGTCCCACGTTGTCCCACGTTGTCCCACGTTGTCCCACGTTGTCCCACGGTGTCCAACGATGTCCAACGGTGTCCAACGGTGTCCCACGGTGTCCAACGGTGTCCCACGTTGTCCCACGTTGTCCCACGTTGTCCCACGTTGTCCCACGTTGTCCAACGGTGTCCCACGGTGTCCAACGGTGTCCCACGTTGTCCCACGTTGTCCCACGTTGTCCCACGTTGTCCAACGGTGTCCCACGATGTCCACCGATGTCCAACGGTGTCCAACGGTGTCCAACGGTGTCCAACGGTGTCCAACGGTGTCCAACGATGTCCAACGATGTCCAACGATGTCCAACGGTGTCCCACGTTGTCCCACGTTGTCCCACGTTGTCCCACGGTGTCCAACGGTGTCCCACGTTGTCCCACGTTGTCCCACGTTGTCCCACGTTGTCCAACGATGTCCAACGGTGTCCCACGTTGTCCCACGTTGTTCCATGGTTTCCCACGTTGTCCCACGTTGTCCCACGTTGTCCCACGGTGTCCAACGATGTCCAACGGTGTCCAACGATGTCCAACGGTGTCCCACGTTGTCCCACGTTGTCCCACGTTGTCCCACGGTGTCCAACGATGTCCAACGGTGTCCAACGGTGTCCCACGGTGTCCAACGGTGTCCCACGTTGTCCCACGTTGTCCCACGTTGTCCCACGTTGTCCCACGTTGTCCAACGGTGTCCCACGGTGTCCAACGGTGTCCCACGTTGTCCCACGTTGTCCCACGTTGTCCCACGTTGTCCAACGGTGTCCCACGATGTCCACCGATGTCCAACGGTGTCCAACGGTGTCCAACGGTGTCCAACGGTGTCCAACGGTGTCCAACGATGTCCAACGATGTCCAACGATGTCCAACGGTGTCCCACGTTGTCCCACGTTGTCCCACGTTGTCCCACGGTGTCCAACGGTGTCCCACGTTGTCCCACGTTGTCCCACGTTGTCCCACGTTGTCCAACGATGTCCAACGGTGTCCCACGTTGTCCCACGTTGTTCCATGGTTTCCCACGTTGTCCCACGTTGTCCCACGTTGTCCCACGGTGTCCAACGATGTCCAACGGTGTCCCACGTTGTCCCACGTTGTCCCACGTTGTCCCACGTTGTCCCACGATGTCCCACGTTGTCCAACGATGTCCAACGGTGTCCCACGTTGTCCCACGTTGTCCCACGTTGTCCCACGTTGTCCCACGTTGTCCCACGTTGTCCCACGTTGTCCCACGGTGTCCAACGGTGTCCAACGATGTCCAACGGTGTCCAACGGTGTCCCACGTTGTCCCACGTTGTTCCATGGTTTCCCACGTTGTCCCACGTTGTCCCACGGTGTCCAACGATGTCCAACGGTGTCCAACGGTGTCCCACGGTGTCCAACGGTGTCCCACGTTGTCCCACGTTGTCCCACGTTGTCCCACGGTGTCCAACGGTGTCCAACGATGTCCAACGGTGTCCAACGGTGTCCCACGATGTCCACCGATGTCCAACGGTGTCCAACGGTGTCCAACGGTGTCCCACGGTGTCCAACGATGTCCAACGGTGTCCAACGATGTCCAACGGTGTCCCACGTTGTCCCACGTTGTCCCACGTTGTCCCACTCTGTCCCACGGTGTCCAACGATGTCCAACGGTGTCCAACGGTGTCCCACGATGTCCACCGATGTCCAACGGTGTCCAACGGTGTCCAACGGTGTCCCACGGTGTCCAACGATGTCCAACGGTGTCCAACGATGTCCAACGGTGTCCCACGTTGTCCCACGTTGTCCCACGTTGTCCCACGTTGTCCCACGGTGTCCAACGATGTCCAACGGTGTCCAACGGTATCCCACGGTGTCCAACGGTGTCCCACGTTGTCCCACGTTGTCCCACGTTGTCCCACGTTGTCCCACGGTGTCCAACGGTGTCCCACGTTGTCCCACGTTGTCCCACGTTGTCCCACGTTGTCCCACGTTGTCCAACGGTGTCCCACGTTGTCCCACGTTGTCCCACGTTGTCCCACGTTGTCCCACGTTGTCCCACGTTGTCCAACGATGTCCAACGGTGTCCCACGTTGTCCCACGTTGTTCCATGGTTTCCCACGTTGTCCCACGTTGTCCCACGTTGTCCCACGGTGTCCAACGATGTCCAACGGTGTCCAACGATGTCCAACGGTGTCCCACGTTGTCCCACGTTGTCCCACGTTGTCCGACGTTGTCCCACGTTGTCCCACGTTGTCCCACGTTGTCCCACGTTGTCCCACGTTGTCCCACGTTGTCCAACGGTGTCCCACGATGTCCACCGATGTCCAACGATGTCCAACGATGTCCAACGGTGTCCCACGTTGTCCCACGTTGTCCCACGTTGTCCCACGGTGTCCAACGGTGTCCCACGTTGTCCCACGTTGTCCCACGTTGTCCCACGTTGTCCAACGATGTCCAACGGTGTCCCACGTTGTCCCACGTTGTTCCATGGTTTCCCACGTTGTCCCACGTTGTCCCACGTTGTCCCACGGTGTCCAACGATGTCCAACGGTGTCCCACGTTGTCCCACGTTGTCCCACGTTGTCCCACGTTGTCCCACGATGTCCCACGTTGTCCAACGATGTCCAACGGTGTCCCACGCTGTCCCACGTTGTCCCACGTTGTCCCACGTTGTCCCACGTTGTCCCACGTTGTCCCACGTTGTCCCACGGTGTCCAACGGTGTCCAACGATGTCCAACGGTGTCCAACGGTGTCCCACGTTGTCCCACGTTGTTCCATGGTTTCCCACGTTGTCCCACGTTGTCCCACGGTGTCCAACGATGTCCAACGGTGTCCAACGGTGTCCCACGGTGTCCAACGGTGTCCCACGTTGTCCCACGTTGTCCCAAGTTGTCCCACGGTGTCCAACGGTGTCCAACGATGTCCAACGGTGTCCAACGGTGTCCCACGATGTCCACCGATGTCCAACGGTGTCCCACGGTGTCCAACGGTGTCCCACGGTGTCCAACGATGTCCAACGGTGTCCAACGATGTCCAACGGTGTCCCACGTTGTCCCACGTTGTCCCACGTTGTCCCACTTTGTCCCACGGTGTCCAACGATGTCCAACGGTGTCCAACGGTGTCCCACGATGTCCACCGATGTCCAACGGTGTCCAACGGTGTCCAACGGTGTCCCACGGTGTCCAACGATGTCCAACGGTGTCCAACGATGTCCAACGGTGTCCCACGTTGTCCCACGTTGTCCCACGTTGTCCCACGTTGTCCCACGGTGTCCAACGATGTCCAACGGTGTCCAACGGTGTCCCACGGTGTCCAACGGTGTCCCACGTTGTCCCACGTTGTCCCACGTTGTCCCACGTTGTCCCACGGTGTCCAACGGTGTCCCACGTTGTCCCACGTTGTCCCACGTTGTCCCACGTTGTCCCACGTTGTCCAACGGTGTCCCACGTTGTCCCACGTTGTCCCACGTTGTCCCACGTTGTCCCACGTTGTCCCACGTTGTCCAACGATGTCCAACGGTGTCCCACGTTGTCCCACGTTGTTCCATGGTTTCCCACGTTGTCCCACGTTGTCCCACGTTGTCCCACGGTGTCCAACGATGTCCAACGGTGTCCAACGATGTCCAACGGTGTCCCACGTTGTCCCACGTTGTCCCACGTTGTCCGACGTTGTCCCACGTTGTCCCACGTTGTCCCACGTTGTCCCACGTTGTCCCACGTTGTCCCACGTTGTCCAACGGTGTCCCACGATGTCCACCGATGTCCAACGGTGTCCAACGGTGTCCAACGGTGTCCAACGGTGTCCAACGGTGTACAACGATGTCCAACGATGTCCAACGATGTCCAACGGTGTCCCACGTTGTCCCACGTTGTCCCACGTTGTCCCACGGTGTCCAACGGTGTCCCACGTTGTCCCACGTTGTCCCACGTTGTCCCACGTTGTCCAACGATGTCCAACGGTGTCCCACGTTGTCCCACGTTGTTCCATGGTTTCCCACGTTGTCCCACGTTGTCCCACGTTGTCCCACGGTGTCCAACGATGTCCAACGGTGTCCAACGATGTCCAACGGTGTCCCACGTTGTCCCACGTTGTCCCACGTTGTCCCACGTTGTCCCACGTTGTCCCACGTTGTCCCACGTTGTCCCACGGTGTCCAACGGTGTCCAACGATGTCCAACGGTGTCCAACGGTGTCCCACGTTGTCCAACGGTGTCCCACGTTGTCCCACGTTGTCCCACGTTGTCCCACGTTGTCCCACGTTGTCCCACGATGTCCCACGTTGTCCCACGTTGTCCCACGTTGTCCCACGTTGTCCCACGTTGTCCCACGTTGTCCCGCGGTGTCCAACGATGTCCAACGGTGTCCAACGGTGTCCAACGGTGTCCAACGGTGTCCAACGGTGTCCAACGGTGTCCCACGGTGTCCAACGATGTCCAACGGTGTCCAACGATGTCCAACGGTGTCCCACGTTGTCCCACGTTGTCCCACGTTGTCCCACGTTGTCCCACGGTGTCCAACGATGTCCAACGGTGTCCAACGGTGTCCCACGGTGTCCCACGGTGTCCAACGATGTCCAACGGTGTCCCACGTTGTCCCACGTTGTCCCACGTTGTCCCACGTTGTCCCACGTTGTCCCACGGTGTGCCACGTTGTCCCACGTTGTCCCACGTTGTCCCACGTTGTCCCACGTTGTCCCACGTTGTCCCACGTTGTCCCACGTTGTCCCACGTGGTCCCACGTTGTCCCACGTTGTCCCACGGTGTCCAACGATGTCCAACGGTGTCCCACGTTGTCCAACGGTGTCCCACGTTGTCCCACGTTGTCCCACGTTGTCCCACGTTGTCCCACGATGTCCCACGTTGTCCCACGTTGTCCCACGTTGTCCCACGTTGTCCCACGTTGTCCCACGTTGTCCCACGTTGTCCCACGGTGTCCAACGATGTCCAACGGTGTCCAGCGATGTCCAACGGTGTCCCACGATGTCCAACGATGTCCAACGATGTCCAACGGTGTCCAACGGTGTCCAACGGTGTCCCACGGTGTCCAACGGTGTCCCACGTTGTCCCACGTTGTCCCACGTTGTCCCACGTTGTCCCACGATGTCCCACGTTGTCCAACGGTGTCCAACGGTGTCCAACGATGTCCAACGATGTCCAACGGTGTCCCACGATGTCCAACGATGTCCAACGATGTCCAACGGTGTCCCACGTTGTCCCACGTTGTCCCACGTTGTCCCACGTTGTCCCACGTTGTCCCACGGTGTCCAACGATGTCCAACGGTGTCCCACGTTGTCCAACGGTGTCCCACGTTGTCCCACGTTGTCCCACGTTGTCCCACGTTGTCCCACGTTGTCCCACGTTGTCCCACGTTGTCCCACGTTGTCCCACGTTGTCCCACGTTGTCCCACGTTGTCCCACGTTGTCCCACGTTGTCCCACGTTGTCCCACGGTGTCCAACGATGTCCAACGGTGTCCAACGGTGTCCCACGGTGTCCAACGGTGTCCCACGTTGTCCCACGTTGTCCCACGTTGTCCCACGTTGTCCCACGTTGTCCCACGTTGTCCCACGTTGTCCCACGTTGTCCCACGTTGTCCCACGTTGTCCCACGTTGTCCAACGATGTCCAACGGTGTCCAACGGTGTCCAACGGTGTCCCACGGTGTCCAACGGTGTCCCACGTTGTCCCACGTTGTCCCACGTTGTCCCACGTTGTCCCACGATGTCCCACGTTGTCCAACGGTGTCCAACGGTGTCCAACGATGTCCAACGATGTCCAACGGTGTCCCACGATGTCCAACGATGTCCAACGATGTCCAACGGTGTCCCACGTTGTCCCACGTTGTCCCACGTTGTCCCACGTTGTCCCACGTTGTCCCACGGTGTCCAACGATGTCCAACGGTGTCCCACGTTGTCCAACGGTGTCCCACGTTGTCCCACGTTGTCCCACGTTGTCCCACGTTGTCCCACGTTGTCCCACGTTGTCCCACGTTGTCCCACGTTGTCCCACGTTGTCCCACGTTGTCCCACGTTGTCCCACGTTGTCCCACGGTGTCCAACGATGTCCAACGGTGTCCAACGGTGTCCCACGGTGTCCAACGGTGTCCCACGTTGTCCCACGTTGTCCCACGTTGTCCCACGTTGTCCCACGTTGTCCCACGTTGTCCCACGTTGTCCCACGTTGTCCGACGTTGTCCCACGTTGTCCCACGGTGTCCAACGGTGTCCAACGATGTCCCACGTTGTCCCACGTTGTCCCACGTTGTCCCACGTTGTCCCACGATGTCCCACGTTGTCCCACGTTGTCCCACGTTGTCCCACGTTGTCCCACGTTGTCCCACGTTGTCCCACGTTGTCCCACGTTGTCCCACGTTGTCCCACGTTGTCCCACGGTGTCCAACGATGTCCAACGGTGTCCAGCGATGTCCAACGGTGTCCCACGTTGTCCCACGTTTTCCCACGTTGTCCCACGTTGTCCCACGTTGTCCCACGTTGTCCCACGTTGTCCAACGATGTCCAACGGTGTCCCACGTTGTCCCACGTTGTTCCATGGTTTCCCACGTTGTCCCACGTTGTCCCACGTTGTCCCACGTTGTCCCACGTTGTCCCACGTTGTCCCACGTTGTCCCACGTTGTCCCACGTGGTCCCACGTTGTCCCACGTTGTCCCACGGTGTCCAACGATGTCCAACGGTGTCCCACGTTGTCCAACGGTGTCCCACGTTGTCCCACGTTGTCCCACGTTGTCCCACGTTGTCCCACGATGTCCCACGTTGTCCCACGTTGTCCCACGTTGTCCCACGTTGTCCCACGTTGTCCCACGTTGTCCCACGTTGTCCCACGGTGTCCAACGATGTCCAACGGTGTCCAGCGATGTCCAACGGTGTCCCACGTTGTCCCACGTTGTCCCACGTTGTCCCACGTTGTCCCACGTTGTCCCACGTTGTCCCACGTTGTCCCACGTTGTCCCACGTTGTCCCACGTTGTCCCACGTTGTCCCACGTTGTCCCACGGTGTCCAACGATGTCCCACGTTGTCCCACGTTGTCCCACGGTGTCCCACGTTGTCCCACGATGTCCCACGTTGTCCCACGTTGTCCCACGTTGTCCCACGTTGTCCCACGTTGTCCCACGTTGTCCCACGTTGTCCCACGTTGTCCCACGTTGTCCCACGGTGTCCAACGATGTCCAAAGGTGTCCAACGGTGTCCCACGGTGTCCCACGTTGTCCCACGTTGTCCCACGGTGTCCAACGATGTCCAACGGTGTCCAGCGGTGTCCAACGGTGTCCAACGATGTCCAACGATGTCCAACGATGTCCAACGATGTCCAACGGTGTCCAACGATGTCCAACGGTGTCCAACGATGTCCAACGATGTCCAACGGTGTCCCACGATGTCCAACGATGTCCAACGATGTCCAACGGTGTCCCACGTTGTCCCACGTTGTCCCACGTTGTCCCACGTTGTCCCACGTTGTCCCACGGTGTCCAACGATGTCCAACGGTGTCCCACGTTGTCCAACGGTGTCCCACGTTGTCCAACGGTGTCCCACGTTGTCCCACGTTGTCCCACGTTGTCCCACGTTGTCCCACGTTGTCCCACGTTGTCCCACGTTGTCCCACGTTGTCCCACGTTGTCCCACGTTTTCCCACGTTGTCCCACGGTGTCCAACGATGTCCAACGGTGTCCAACGGTGTCCCACGGTGTCCAACGGTGTCCCACGTTGTCCCACGTTGTCCCACGTTGTCCCACGCTGTCCCACGTTGTCCCACGTTGTCCAACGATGTCCACCGGTGTCCCACGTTGTCCCACGTTGTTCCATGGTTTCCCACGTTGTCCCACGTTGTCCCACGTTGTCCCACGTTGTCCCACGGTGTCCCACGGTGTCCAAAGATGTCCAACGGTGTCCCACGTTGTCCCACGTTGACCCACGTTGTCCCACGTTGTCCCACGTTGTCCCACGATGTCCCACGTTGTCCCACGTTGTCCCACGTTGTCCCACGTTGTCCCACGTTGTCCCACGTTGTCCCACGTTGTCCCACGTGGTCCCACGTTGTCCCACGTTGTCCCACGGTGTCCAACGATGTCCAACGGTGTCCCACGTTGTCCAACGGTGTCCCACGTTGTCCCACGTTGTCCCACGTTGTCCCACGTTGTCCCACGATGTCCCACGTTGTCCCACGTTGTCCCACGTTGTCCCACGTTGTCCCACGTTGTCCCACGTTGTCCCACGTTGTCCCACGTTGTCCCACGTTGTCCCACGTTGTCCCACGTTGTCCCACGGTGTCCAACGATGTCCAACGGTGTCCAACGGTGTCCCACGGTGTCCAACGGTGTCCCACGTTGTCCCACGTTGTCCCACGTTGTCCCACGTTGTCCCACGTTGTCCCACGTTGTCCCACGTTGTCCAACGATGTCCAACGGTGTCCCACGTTGTCCCACGTTGTTCCATGGTTTCCCACGTTGTCCCACGTTGTCCCACGTTGTCCCACGGTGTCCAACGATGTCCAACGGTGTCCAACGGTGTCCAACGGTGTCCAACGGTGTCCCACGTTGTCCCACGATGTCCCACGTTGTCCCACGTTGTCCCACGTTGTCCCACGTTGTCCCACGTTGTCCCACGTTGTCCCACGTTGTCCCACGTTGTCCCACGTTGTCCCACGTTGTCCCACGTTGTCCCACGTTGTCCCACGTTGTCCCACGTTGTCCCACGTTGTCCCACGTTGTCCCACGGTGTCCAACGGTGTCCAACGATGTCCCACGTTGTCCCACGTTGTCCCACGTTGTCCCACGTTGTCCCACGTTGTCCCACGTTGTCCCACGTTGTCCCACGTTGTCCCACGGTGTCCAACGATGTCCAACGGTGTCCAGCGATGTCCAACGGTGTCCCACGTTGTCCCACGTTTTCCCACGTTGTCCCACGTTGTCCCACGGTGTCCAACGATGTCCAGCGATGTCCAACGGTGTCCCACGTTGTCCCACGTTGTTCCATGGTTTCCCACGTTGTCCCACGTTGTCCCACGTTGTCCCACGGTGTCCAACGATGTCCAACGGTGTCCAACGGTGTCCAACGGTGTCCAACGGTGTCCCACGTTGTCCCACGTTGTCCCACGTTGTCCCACGTTGTCCCACGTTGTCCCACGATGTCCCACGTTGTCCCACGTTGTCCCACGTTGTCCCACGGTGTCCAACGATGTCCAACGGTGTCCAACGGTGTCCAACGGTGTCCAACGGTGTCCCACGTTGTCCCACGATGTCCCACGTTGTCCCACGTTGTCCCACGTTGTCCCACGTTGTCCCACGTTGTCCCACGTTGTCCCACGTTGTCCCACGTTGTCCCACGTTGTCCCACGTTGTCCCACGTTGTCCCACGTTGTCCCACGTTGTCCCACGTTGTCCCACGTTGTCCCACGTTGTCCCACGTTGTCCCACGTTGTCCCACGTTGTCCCACGGTGTCCAACGGTGTCCAACGATGTCCCACGTTGTCCCACGTTGTCCCACGTTGTCCCACGTTGTCCCACGTTGTCCCACGTTGTCCCACGTTGTCCCACGTTGTCCCACGGTGTCCAACGATGTCCAACGGTGTCCAGCGATGTCCAACGGTGTCCCACGTTGTCCCACGTTTTCCCACGTTGTCCCACGTTGTCCCACGGTGTCCAACGATGTCCAGCGATGTCCAACGGTGTCCCACGTTGTCCCACGTTGTTCCATGGTTTCCCACGTTGTCCCACGTTGTCCCACGTTGTCCCACGGTGTCCAACGATGTCCAACGGTGTCCAACGGTGTCCAACGGTGTCCAACGGTGTCCCACGTTGTCCCACGTTGTCCCACGTTGTCCCACGTTGTCCCACGTTGTCCCACGATGTCCCACGTTGTCCCACGTTGTCCCACGTTGTCCCACGGTGTCCAACGATGTCCAACGGTGTCCCACGTTGTCCAACGGTGTCCCACGTTGTCCCACGTTGTCCCACGTTGTCCCACGTTGTCCCACGTTGTCCCACGATGTCCCACGTTGTCCCACGTTGTCCCACGTTGTCCCACGTTGTCCCACGTTGTCCCACGTTGTCCCACGTTGTCCCACGTTGTCCCACGTTGTCCCACGTTGTCCCACGTTGTCCCACGTTGTCCCACGGTGTCCAACGGTGTCCCACGTTGTCCCACGTTTTCCCACGTTGTCCCACGTTGTCCCACGTTGTCCCACGTTGTCCCACGTTGTCCCACGTTGTCCCACGTTGTCCCACGTTGTCCCACGTTGTCCCACGTTGTCCCACGTTGTCCCACGTTGTCCCACGTTGTCCCACGTTGTCCCACGATGTCCCACGTTGTCCCACGTTGTCCCACGTTGTCCCACGTTGTCCCACGGTGTCCAACGATGTCCAACGGTGTCCAACGGTGTCCCACGGTGTCCAACGGTGTCCCACGTTGTCCCACGTTGTCCCACGTTGTCCCACGTTGTCCCACGATGTCCCACGTTGTCCCACGTTGTCCGACGTTGTCCCACGTTGTCCCACGTTGTCCCACGTTGTCCCACGGTGTCCCACGATGTCCCACGTTGTCCCACGTTGTCCCACGTTGTCCCACGATGTCCCACGTTGTCCCACGTTGTCCCACGGTGTCCAACGATGTCCAACGGTGTCCAGCGATGTCCAACGGTGTCCCACGTTGTCCCACGTTTTCCCACGTTGTCCCACGTTGTCCCACGTTGTCCCACGTTGTCCCACGTTGTCCCACGTTGTCCCACGTTGTCCCACGTTGTCCCACGGTGTCCAACGATGTCCAACGGTGTCCAGCGATGTCCAACGGTGTCCCACGTTGTCCCACGTTTTCCCACGTTGTCCCACGTTGTCCCACGGTGTCCAACGATGTCCAAAGATGTCCAACGGTGTCCCACGTTGTCCCACGTTGTTCCATGGTTTCCCACGTTGTCCCACGTTGTCCCACGTTGTCCCACGGTGTCCAACGATGTCCAACGGTGTCCAACGGTGTCCAACGGTGTCCAACGGTGTCCCACGTTGTCCCACGTTGTCCCACGTTGTCCCACGTTGTCCCACGTTGTCCCACGATGTCCCACGTTGTCCCACGTTGTCCCACGTTGTCCCACGTTGTCCCACGTTGTCCCACGTTGTCCCACGTTGTCCCACGGTGTCCAACGGTGTCCCACGTTGTCCCACGTTGTCCCACGTTGTCCCAGGTGGTCCCAC
The DNA here is from genome assembly GCF_910591885.1 of Bombus terrestris. NCBI lineage: Eukaryota > Metazoa > Arthropoda > Insecta > Hymenoptera > Apidae > Bombus > Bombus terrestris. The sequence goes on from NW_025963725.1 coordinate 27,282, forward strand.
GTTGTCCCACGTTGTCCCACGGTGTCCAACGATGTCCAACGGTGTCCCACGTTGTCCAACGGTGTCCCACGTTGTCCCACGTTGTCCCACGTTGTCCCACGTTGTCCCACGTTGTCCCACGTTGTCCCACGTTGTCCCACGTTGTCCCACGTTGTCCCACGTTGTCCCACGTTGTCCCACGTTGTCCCACGTTGTCCCCCGTTGTCCCACGGTGTCCCACGTTGTCCCACGTTGTCCCACGTTGTCCCACGTTGTCCCACGTTGTCCCACGTTGTCCCACGTTGTCCAACGATGTCCAACGGTGTCCCACGTTGTCCAACGGTGTCCCACGTTGTCCCACGTTGTCCCACGTTGTCCCACGTTGTCCCACGATGTCCCACGTTGTCCCACGTTGTCCCACGTTGTCCCACGTTGTCCCACGTTGTCCCACGTTGTCCCACGTTGTCCCACGTTGTCCCACGTTGTCCCACGGTGTCCAACGATGTCCAACGGTGTCCAACGGTGTCCAACGGTGTCCAACGGTGTCCCACGTTGTCCCACGTTGTCCCACGTTGTCCCACGATGTCCCACGTTGTCCCACGTTGTCCCACGTTGTCCCACGTTGTCCCACGTTGTCCCACGTTGTCCCACGGTGTCCAACGATGTCCAAAGGTGTCCAACGGTGTCCAACGGTGTCCAACGATGTCCAACGATGTCCAACGATGTCCAACGGTGTCCAACGATGTCCAACGATGTCCAACGGTGTCCCACGATGTCCAACGATGTCCAACGATGTCCAACGGTGTCCAACGATGTCCAACGGTGTCCAACGATGTCCAACGATGTCCAACGGTGTCCCACGATGTCCAACGATGTCCAACGATGTCCAACGGTGTCCCACGATGTCCCACGTTGTCCCACGTTGTCCCACGTTGTCCCACGTTGTCCCACGTTGTCCCACGTTGTCCCACGTTGTCCCACGTGGTCCCACGTTGTCCCACGTTGTCCCACGGTGTCCAACGATGTCCAACGGTGTCCCACGTTGTCCAACGGTGTCCCACGTTGTCCCACGTTGTCCCACGTTGTCCCACGTTGTCCCACGATGTCCCACGTTGTCCCACGTTGTCCCACGTTGTCCCACGTTGTCCCACGTTGTCCCACGTTGTCCCACGTTGTCCCACGTTGTCCCACGTTGTCCCACGTTGTCCCACGGTGTCCAACGATGTCCAACGGTGTCCAACGGTGTCCAACGGTGTCCAACGGTGTCCCACGTTGTCCCACGTTGTCCCACGTTGTCCCACGTTGTCCCACGTTGTCCCACGATGTCCCACGTTGTCCCACGTTGTCCCACGTTGTCCCACGTTGTCCCACGTGGTCCCACGTTGTCCCACGTTGTCCCACGGTGTCCAACGGTGTCCCACGTTGTCCCACGTTGTCCCACGTTGTCCCAGGTGGTCCCACGTTGTCCCACGTTGTCCCACGGTGTCCAACGATGTCCAACGGTGTCCCACGTTGTCCAACGGTGTCCCACGTTGTCCCACGTTGTCCCACGTTGTCCCACGTTGTCCCACGATGTCCCACGTTGTCCCACGTTGTCCCACGTTGTCCCACGTTGTCCCACGTTGTCCCACGTTGTCCCACGTTGTCCCACGTTGTCCCCCGTTGTCCCACGGTGTCCCACGTTGTCCCACGTTGTCCCACGTTGTCCCACGTTGTCCCACGTTGTCCCACGTGGTCCCACGTTGTCCAACGATGTCCAACGGTGTCCCACGTTGTCCAACGGTGTCCCACGTTGTCCCACGTTGTCCCACGTTGTCCCACGTTGTCCCACGGTGTCCCACGTTGTCCCACGTTGTCCCACGTTGTCCCACGTTGTCCCACGTTGTCCCACGTTGTCCCACGTTGTCCCACGTTGTCCCACGTTGTCCCACGGTGTCCAACGATGTCCAACGGTGTCCAACGGTGTCCAACGGTGTCCAACGGTGTCCCACGTTGTCCCACGTTGTCCCACGTTGTCCCACGATGTCCCACGTTGTCCCACGTTGTCCCACGTTGTCCCACGTTGTCCCACGTTGTCCCACGTTGTCCCACGTTGTCCCACGATGTCCCACGTTGTCCCACGTTGTCCCACGTTGTCCCACGGTGTCCAACGGTGTCCAACGGTGTCCAACGGTGTCCCACGGTGTCCAACGGTGTCCCACGTTGTCCCACGTTGTCCCACGTTGTCCCACGTTGTCCCACGATGTCCCACGTTGTCCCACGTTGTCCCACGTTGTCCCACGTTGTCCCACGTTGTCCCACGTTGTCCCACGTTGTCCCACGTTGTCCCACGTTGTCCCACGTTGTCCCACGTTGTCCCACGTTGTCCCACGATGTCCCACGTTGTCCCACGTTGTCCCACGTTGTCCCACGTTGTCCCACGGTGTCCAACGATGTCCAACGGTGTCCAACGGTGTCCCACGGTGTCCAACGGTGTCCCACGTTGTCCCACGTTGTCCCACGTTGTCCCACGTTGTCCCACGATGTCCCACGTTGTCCCACGTTGTCCGACGTTGTCCCACGTTGTCCCACGTTGTCCCACGTTGTCCCACGGTGTCCCACGATGTCCCACGTTGTCCCACGTTGTCCCACGTTGTCCCACGATGTCCCACGTTGTCCCACGTTGTCCCACGGTGTCCAACGATGTCCAACGGTGTCCAGCGATGTCCAACGGTGTCCCACGTTGTCCCACGTTTTCCCACGTTGTCCAACGATGTCCCACGTTGTCCCACGTTGTCCCACGTTGTCCCACGTTGTCCCACGATGTCCCACGTTGTCCCACGTTGTCCCACGTTGTCCCACGATGTCCCACGTTGTCCCACGTTGTCCCACGTTGTCCCACGTTGTCCCACGTTGTCCCACGTTGTCCCACGGTGTCCAACGATGTCCAACGGTGTCCAGCGATGTCCAACGGTGTCCCACGTTGTCCCACGTTTTCCCACGTTGTCCCACGTTGTCCCACGTTGTCCCACGTTGTCCCACGTTGTCCAACGATGTCCAACGGTGTCCCACGTTGTCCCACGTTGTTCCATGGTTTCCCACGTTGTCCCACGTTGTCCCACGTTGTCCCACGTTGTCCCACGTTGTCCCACGGTGTCCCACGGTGTCCAACGATGTCCAACGGTGTCCCACGTTGTCCCACGTTGTCCCACGTTGTCCCACGTTGTCCCACGTTGTCCCACGATGTCCCACGTTGTCCCACGTTGTCCCACGTTGTCCCACGTTGTCCCACGTTGTCCCACGTTGTCCCACGTTGTCCCACGTTGTCCCACGTTGTCCCACGTTGTCCCACGGTGTCCAACGATGTCCCACGTTGTCCCACGTTGTCCCACGGTGTCCCACGTTGTCCCACGATGTCCCACGTTGTCCCACGTTGTCCCACGTTGTCCCACGTTGTCCCACGTTGTCCCACGTTGTCCCACGTTGTCCCACGTTGTCCCACGTTGTCCCACGGTGTCCAACGATGTCCAACGGTGTCCAACGGTGTCCCACGGTGTCCCACGTTGTCCCACGTTGTCCCACGGTGTCCAACGATGTCCAACGGTGTCCAGCGGTGTCCAACGGTGTCCAACGATGTCCAACGATGTCCAACGATGTCCAACGATGTCCAACGGTGTCCAACGATGTCCAACGGTGTCCAACGATGTCCAACGATGTCCAACGGTGTCCCACGATGTCCAACGATGTCCAACGATGTCCAACGGTGTCCCACGTTGTCCCACGTTGTCCCACGTTGTCCCACGTTGTCCCACGTTGTCCCACGGTGTCCAACGATGTCCAACGGTGTCCCACGTTGTCCAACGGTGTCCCACGTTGTCCCACGTTGTCCCACGTTGTCCCACGTTGTCCCACGTTGTCCCACGTTGTCCCACGTTGTCCCACGTTGTCCCACGTTGTCCCACGTTTTCCCACGTTGTCCCACGGTGTCCAACGATGTCCAACGGTGTCCAACGGTGTCCCACGGTGTCCAACGGTGTCCCACGTTGTCCCACGTTGTCCCACGTTGTCCCACGCTGTCCCACGTTGTCCCACGTTGTCCAACGATGTCCACCGGTGTCCCACGTTGTCCCACGTTGTTCCATGGTTTCCCACGTTGTCCCACGTTGTCCCACGTTGTCCCACGTTGTCCCACGTTGTCCCACGGTGTCCCACGGTGTCCAAAGATGTCCAACGGTGTCCCACGTTGTCCCACGTTGTCCCACGTTGTCCCACGTTGTCCCACGTTGTCCCACGATGTCCCACGTTGTCCCACGTTGTCCCACGTTGTCCCACGTTGTCCCACGTTGTCCCACGTTGTCCCACGTTGTCCCACGTGGTCCCACGTTGTCCCACGTTGTCCCACGGTGTCCAACGATGTCCAACGGTGTCCCACGTTGTCCAACGGTGTCCCACGTTGTCCCACGTTGTCCCACGTTGTCCCACGTTGTCCCACGATGTCCCACGTTGTCCCACGTTGTCCCACGTTGTCCCACGTTGTCCCACGTTGTCCCACGTTGTCCCACGTTGTCCCACGTTGTCCCACGTTGTCCCACGTTGTCCCACGTTGTCCCACGGTGTCCAACGATGTCCAACGGTGTCCAACGGTGTCCCACGGTGTCCAACGGTGTCCCACGTTGTCCCACGTTGTCCCACGTTGTCCCACGTTGTCCCACGTTGTCCCACGTTGTCCCACGTTGTCCAACGATGTCCAACGGTGTCCCACGTTGTCCCACGTTGTTCCATGGTTCCCCACGTTGTCCCACGTTGTCCCACGTTGTCCCACGGTGTCCAACGATGTCCAACGGTGTCCAACGGTGTCCAACGGTGTCCAACGGTGTCCCACGTTGTCCCACGATGTCCCACGTTGTCCCACGTTGTCCCACGTTGTCCCACGTTGTCCCACGTTGTCCCACGTTGTCCCACGTTGTCCCACGTTGTCCCACGTTGTCCCACGTTGTCCCACGTTGTCCCACGTTGTCCCACGTTGTCCCACGTTGTCCCACGTTGTCCCACGTTGTCCCACGTTGTCCCACGTTGTCCCACGTTGTCCCACGGTGTCCAACGGTGTCCAACGATGTCCCACGTTGTCCCACGTTGTCCCACGTTGTCCCACGTTGTCCCACGTTGTCCCACGTTGTCCCACGTTGTCCCACGTTGTCCCACGGTGTCCAACGATGTCCAACGGTGTCCAGCGATGTCCAACGGTGTCCCACGTTGTCCCACGTTTTCCCACGTTGTCCCACGTTGTCCCACGGTGTCCAACGATGTCCAGCGATGTCCAACGGTGTCCCACGTTGTCCCACGTTGTTCCATGGTTTCCCACGTTGTCCCACGTTGTCCCACGTTGTCCCACGGTGTCCAACGATGTCCAACGGTGTCCGACGGTGTCCAACGGTGTCCAACGGTGTCCCACGTTGTCCCACGTTGTCCCACGTTGTCCCACGTTGTCCCACGTTGTCCCACGATGTCCCACGTTGTCCCACGTTGTCCCACGTTGTCCCACGGTGTCCAACGATGTCCAACGGTGTCCCACGTTGTCCAACGGTGTCCCACGTTGTCCCACGTTGTCCCACGTTGTCCCACGTTGTCCCACGTTGTCCCACGATGTCCCACGTTGTCCCACGTTGTCCCACGTTGTCCCACGTTGTCCCACGTTGTCCCACGTTGTCCCACGTTGTCCCACGTTGTCCCACGTTGTCCCACGTTGTCCCACGTTGTCCCACGTTGTCCCACGGTGTCCAACGGTGTCCCACGTTGTCCCACGTTTTCCCACGTTGTCCCACGTTGTCCCACGTTGTCCCACGTTGTCCCACGTTGTCCCACGTTGTCCCACGTTGTCCCACGTTGTCCCACGTTGTCCCACGTTGTCCCACGTTGTCCCACGTTGTCCCACGTTGTCCCACGTTGTCCCACGATGTCCCACGTTGTCCCACGTTGTCCCACGTTGTCCCACGTTGTCCCACGGTGTCCAACGATGTCCAACGGTGTCCAACGGTGTCCCACGGTGTCCAACGGTGTCCCACGTTGTCCCACGTTGTCCCACGTTGTCCCACGTTGTCCCACGATGTCCCACGTTGTCCCACGTTGTCCGACGTTGTCCCACGTTGTCCCACGTTGTCCCACGTTGTCCCACGGTGTCCCACGATGTCCCACGTTGTCCCACGTTGTCCCACGTTGTCCCACGATGTCCCACGTTGTCCCACGTTGTCCCACGGTGTCCAACGATGTCCAACGGTGTCCAGCGATGTCCAACGGTGTCCCACGTTGTCCCACGTTTTCCCACGTTGTCCCACGTTGTCCCACGTTGTCCCACGTTGTCCCACGTTGTCCCACGTTGTCCCACGTTGTCCCACGTTGTCCCACGTTGTCCCACGGTGTCCAACGATGTCCAACGGTGTCCAGCGATGTCCAACGGTGTCCCACGTTGTCCCACGTTTTCCCACGTTGTCCCACGTTGTCCCACGGTGTCCAACGATGTCCAACGATGTCCAACGGTGTCCCACGTTGTCCCACGTTGTTCCATGGCTTCCCACGTTGTCCCACGTTGTCCCACGTTGTCCCACGGTGTCCAACGATGTCCAACGGTGTCCAACGGTGTCCAACGGTGTCCAACGGTGTCCCACGTTGTCCCACGTTGTCCCACGTTGTCCCACGTTGTCCCACGTTGTCCCACGATGTCCCACGTTGTCCCACGTTGTCCCACGTTGTCCCACGTTGTCCCACGTGGTCCCACGTTGTCCCACGTTGTCCCACGGTGTCCAACGGTGTCCCACGTTGTCCCACGTTGTCCCACGTTGTCCCAGGTGGTCCCACGTTGTCCCACGTTGTCCCACGGTGTCCAACGATGTCCAACGGTGTCCCACGTTGTCCAACGGTGTCCCACGTTGTCCCACGTTGTCCCACGTTGTCCCACGTTGTCCCACGATGTCCCACGTTGTCCCACGTTGTCCCACGTTGTCCCACGTTGTCCCACGTTGTCCCACGTTGTCCCACGTTGTCCCACGTTGTCCCCCGTTGTCCCACGGTGTCCCACGGTGTCCCACGTTGTCCCACGTTGTCCCACGTTGTCCCACGTTGTCCCACGTGGTCCCACGTTGTCCAACGATGTCCAACGGTGTCCCACGTTGTCCAACGGTGTCCCACGTTGTCCCACGTTGTCCCACGTTGTCCCACGTTGTGCCACGATGTCCCACGTTGTCCCACGTTGTCCCACGTTGTCCCACGTTGTCCCACGTTGTCCCACGTTGTCCCACGTTGTCCCACGTTGTCCCACGTTGTCCCACGGTGTCCAACGATGTCCAACGGTGTCCAACGGTGTCCAACGGTGTCCAACGGTGTCCCACGTTGTCCCACGTTGTCCCACGTTGTCCCACGTTGTCCCACGTTGTCCCACGTTGTCCCACGTTGTCCCACGTTGTCCCACGTTGTCCCACGTTGTCCCACGGTGTCCAACGATGTCCAAAGGTGTCCAACGGTGTCCAACGGTGTCCAACGATGTCCAACGATGTCCAACGATGTCCAACGGTGTCCAACGATGTCCAACGATGTCCAACGGTGTCCCACGATGTCCAACGATGTCCAACGATGTCCAACGGTGTCCAACGATGTCCAACGGTGTCCAACGATGTCCAACGATGTCCAACGGTGTCCCACGATGTCCAACGATGTCCAACGATGTCCAACGGTGTCCCACGATGTCCCACGTTGTCCCACGTTGTCCCACGTTGTCCCACGTTGTCCCACGTTGTCCCACGTTGTCCCACGTTGTCCCACGTGGTCCCACGTTGTCCCACGTTGTCCCACGGTGTCCAACGATGTCCAACGGTGTCCCACGTTGTCCAACGGTGTCCCACGTTGTCCCACGTTGTCCCACGTTGTCCCACGTTGTCCCACGATGTCCCACGTTGTCCCACGTTGTCCCACGTTGTCCCACGTTGTCCCACGTTGTCCCACGTTGTCCCACGTTGTCCCACGTTGTCCCACGTTGTCCCACGTTGTCCCACGGTGTCCAACGATGTCCAACGGTGTCCAACGGTGTCCCACGGTGTCCAACGGTGTCCCACGTTGTCCCACGTTGTCCCACGTTGTCCCACGTTGTCCCACGTTGTCCCACGTTGTCCCACGTTGTCCAACGATGTCCAACGGTGTCCCACGTTGTCCCACGTTGTTCCATGGTTTCCCACGTTGTCCCACGTTGTCCCACGTTGTCCCACGGTGTCCAACGATGTCCAACGGTGTCCAACGGTGTCCAACGGTGTCCAACGGTGTCCCACGTTGTCCCACGATGTCCCACGTTGTCCCACGTTGTCCCACGTTGTCCCACGTTGTCCCACGTTGTCCCACGTTGTCCCACGTTGTCCCACGTTGTCCCACGTTGTCCCACGTTGTCCCACGTTGTCCCACGTTGTCCCACGTTGTCCCACGTTGTCCCACGTTGTCCCACGTTGTCCCACGTTGTCCCACGTTGTCCCACGGTGTCCAACGGTGTCCAACGATGTCCCACGTTGTCCCACGTTGTCCCACGTTGTCCCACGTTGTCCCACGTTGTCCCACGTTGTCCCACGTTGTCCCACGTTGTCCCACGGTGTCCAACGATGTCCAACGGTGTCCAGCGATGTCCAACGGTGTCCCACGTTGTCCCACGTTTTCCCACGTTGTCCCACGTTGTCCCACGGTGTCCAACGATGTCCAGCGATGTCCAACGGTGTCCCACGTTGTCCCACGTTGTTCCATGGTTTCCCACGTTGTCCCACGTTGTCCCACGTTGTCCCACGGTGTCCAACGATGTCCAACGGTGTCCAACGGTGTCCAACGGTGTCCCACGTTGTCCCACGTTGTCCCACGTTGTCCCACGTTGTCCCACGTTGTCCCACGATGTCCCACGTTGTCCCACGTTGTCCCACGTTGTCCCACGGTGTCCAACGATGTCCAACGGTGTCCCACGTTGTCCAACGGTGTCCCACGTTGTCCCACGTTGTCCCACGTTGTCCCACGTTGTCCCACGTTGTCCCACGTTGTCCCACGTTGTCCCACGTTGTCCCACGTTGTCCCACGTTGTCCCACGTTGTCCCACGTTGTCCCACGGTGTCCAACGGTGTCCAACGATGTCCCACGTTGTCCCACGTTGTCCCACGTTGTCCCACGTTGTCCCACGTTGTCCCACGTTGTCCCACGTTGTCCCACGTTGTCCCACGGTGTCCAACGATGTCCAACGGTGTCCAGCGATGTCCAACGGTGTCCCACGTTGTCCCACGTTTTCCCACGTTGTCCCACGTTGTCCCACGGTGTCCAACGATGTCCAGCGATGTCCAACGGTGTCCCACGTTGTCCCACGTTGTTCCATGGTTTCCCACGTTGTCCCACGTTGTCCCACGTTGTCCCACGGTGTCCAACGATGTCCAACGGTGTCCAACGGTGTCCAACGGTGTCCAACGGTGTCCCACGTTGTCCCACGTTGTCCCACGTTGTCCCACGTTGTCCCACGTTGTCCCACGATGTCCCACGTTGTCCCACGTTGTCCCACGTTGTCCCACGGTGTCCAACGATGTCCAACGGTGTCCCACGTTGTCCAACGGTGTCCCACGTTGTCCCACGTTGTCCCACGTTGTCCCACGTTGTCCCACGTTGTCCCACGATGTCCCACGTTGTCCCACGTTGTCCCACGTTGTCCCACGTTGTCCCACGTTGTCCCACGTTGTCCCACGTTGTCCCACGTTGTCCCACGTTGTCCCACGTTGTCCCACGTTGTCCCACGTTGTCCCACGGTGTCCAACGGTGTCCCACGTTGTCCCACGTTTTCCCACGTTGTCCCACGTTGTCCCACGTTGTCCCACGTTGTCCCACGTTGTCCCACGTTGTCCCACGTTGTCCCACGTTGTCCCACGTTGTCCCACGTTGTCCCACGTTGTCCCACGTTGTCCCACGTTGTCCCACGTTGTCCCACGATGTCCCACGTTGTCCCACGTTGTCCCACGTTGTCCCACGTTGTCCCACGGTGTCCAACGATGTCCAACGGTGTCCAACGGTGTCCCACGGTGTCCAACGGTGTCCCACGTTGTCCCACGTTGTCCCACGTTGTCCCACGTTGTCCCACGATGTCCCACGTTGTCCCACGTTGTCCGACGTTGTCCCACGTTGTCCCACGTTGTCCCACGTTGTCCCACGGTGTCCCACGATGTCCCACGTTGTCCCACGTTGTCCCACGTTGTCCCACGATGTCCCACGTTGTCCCACGTTGTCCCACGGTGTCCAACGATGTCCAACGGTGTCCAGCGATGTCCAACGGTGTCCCACGTTGTCCCACGTTTTCCCACGTTGTCCCACGTTGTCCCACGTTGTCCCACGTTGTCCCACGTTGTCCCACGTTGTCCCACGTTGTCCCACGTTGTCCCACGTTGTCCCACGGTGTCCAACGATGTCCAAACGGTGTCCAGCGATGTCCAACGGTGTCCCACGTTGTCCCACGTTTTTCCCACGTTGTCCCACGTTGTCCCACGGTGTCCAACGATGTCCAACGATGTCCAACGGTGTCCCACGTTGTCCCAGTCCCACGTTGTCCCACGTTGTCCCACGTTGTCCCACGGTGTCCAACGATGTCCAACGGTGTCCAACGGTGTCCAACGGTGTCCAACGGTGTCCCACGTTGTCCCACGTTGTCCCACGTTGTCCCACGTTGTCCCACGTTGTCCCACGATGTCCCACGTTGTCCCACGTTGTCCCACGTTGTCCCACGTTGTCCCACGTGGTCCCACGTTGTCCCACGTTGTCCCACGGTGTCCAACGGTGTCCCACGTTGTCCCACGTTGTCCCACGTTGTCCCAGGTGGTCCCACGTTGTCCCACGTTGTCCCACGGTGTCCAACGATGTCCAACGGTGTCCCACGTTGTCCAACGGTGTCCCACGTTGTCCCACGTTGTCCCACGTTGTCCCACGTTGTCCCACGATGTCCCACGTTGTCCCACGTTGTCCCACGTTGTCCCACGTTGTCCCACGTTGTCCCACGTTGTCCCACGTTGTCCCACGTTGTCCCCCGTTGTCCCACGGTGTCCCACGTTGTCCCACGTTGTCCCACGTTGT
>NW_025963726.1:0-37960 GCF_910591885.1 Bombus terrestris
TCCCACGTTGTCCCACGATGTCCCACGTTGTCCCACGTTGTCCACGTTGTCCCACGATGTCCCACGTTGTCCCACGTTGTCCCACGTTGTCCCACGTTGTCCACGTTGTCCCACGTTGTCCCACGGTGTCCAACGATGTCCAACGGTGTCCAACGGTGTCCCACGGTGTCCAACGGTGTCCCACGTTGTCCCACGTTGTCCCACGTTGTCCCACGTTGTCCCACGTTGTCCCACGTTGTCCCACGTTGTCCAACGATGTCCAACGGTGTCCCACGTTGTCCCACGTTGTTCCATGGTTTCCCACGTTGTCCCACGTTGTCCCACGTTGTCCCACGGTGTCCAACGATGTCCAACGGTGTCCAACGTGTCCAACGGTGTCCAACGGTGTCCCACGTTGTCCCACGTTGTCCCACGTTGTCCCACGGTGTCCAACGATGTCCAACGGTTGTCCCATGTTGTCCCACGTTGTCCCACGTTGTCCCACGTTGTCCCACGTTGTCCCACGATGTCCCACGTTGTCCCACGTTGTCCCACGTTGTCCCACGTTGTCCCACGTTGTCCCACGTTGTCCCACGTTGTCCCACGTTGTCCCACGTTGTCCCACGTTGTCCCACGTTGTCTCACGTTGTCCCACGTTGTCCCACGTTGTCCCACGGTGTCCAACGGTGTCCAACGATGTCCCACGTTGTCCCACGTTGTCCCACGTTGTCCCACGTTGTCCCACGATGTCCCACGTTGTCCCACGTTGTCCCACGTTGTCCCACGTTGTCCCACGTTGTCCCACGTTGTCCCACGTTGTCCGACGTTGTCCCACGTTGTCCCACGTTGTCCCACGTTGTCCCACGGTGTCCAACGATGTCCAACGATGTCCAACGGTGTCCCACGTTGTCCCACGTTGTTCCATGGTTTCCCACGTTGTCCCACGTTGTCCCACGTTGTCCCACGTTGTCCCACGGTGTCCAACGATGTCCAACGGTGTCCAACGGTGTCCAACGGTGTCCAACGGTGTCCCACGTTGTCCCACGTTGTCCCACGTTGTCCCACGTTGTCCCACGTTGTCCCACGATGTCCCACGTTGTCCCACGTTGTCCCACGTTGTCCCACGATGTCCCACGTTGTCCCACGTTGTCCCACGTTGTCCCACGTTGTCCCACGATGTCCCACGTTGTCCCACGTTGTCCCACGTTGTCCCACGGTGTCCAACGATGTCCAACGGTGTCCAACGGTGTCCCACGTTGTCCCACGTTGTCCCACGTTGTCCCACGTTGTCCCACGTTGTCCCACGTTGTCCAACGATGTCCAACGGTGTCCCACGTTGTCCCACGTTGTCCCACGTTGTCCCACGTTGTCCCACGTTGTCCCACGTTGTCCCACGTTGTCCCACGTTGTCCCACGTTGTCCCACGTTGTCCCACGTTGTCCCACGGTGTCCAACGGTGTCCAACGATGTCCCACGTTGTCCCACGTTGTCCCACGTTGTCCCACGTTGTCCCACGATGTCCCACGTTGTCCCACGTTGTCCCACGTTGTCCCACGTTGTCCCACGTTGTCCCACGTTGTCCCACGTTGTCCCACGTTGTCCCACGTTGTCCCACGTTGTCCGACGTTGTCCCACGTTGTCCCACGTTGTCCCACGTTGTCCCACGGTGTCCAACGATGTCCAACGATGTCCAACGGTGTCCCACGTTGTCCCACGTTGTTCCATGGTTTCCCACGTTGTCCCACGTTGTCCCACGTTGTCCCACGGTGTCCAACGATGTCCAACGGTGTCCAACGGTGTCCAACGGTGTCCAACGGTGTCCCACGTTGTCCCACGTTGTCCCACGTTGTCCCACGTTGTCCCACGTTGTCCCACGATGTCCCACGTTGTCCCACGTTGTCCCACGTTGTCCCACGATGTCCCACGTTGTCCCACGTTGTCCCACGTTGTCCCACGTTGTCCCACGATGTCCCACGTTGTCCCACGTTGTCCCACGTTGTCCCACGTTGTCCCACGGTGTCCAACGATGTCCAACGGTGTCCAACGGTGTCCCACGGTGTCCATCGGTGTCCCACGTTGTCCCACGTTGTCCCACGTTGTCCCACGTTGTCCCACGTTGTCCCACGATGTCCCACGTTGTCCCACGTTGTCCGACGTTGTCCCACGTTGTCCCACGTTGTCCCACGTTGTCCCACGTTGTCCCACGATGTCCCACGTTGTCCCACGTTGTCCCACGTTGTCCCACGTTGTCCCACGATGTCCCACGTTGTCCCACGTTGTCCCACGTTGTCCCACGTTGTCCCACGGTGTCCAACGATGTCCAACGGTGTCCAACGGTGTCCCACGGTGTCCAACGGTGTCCCACGTTGTCCCACGTTGTCCCACGTTGTCCCACGTTGTCCCACGTTGTCCCACGATGTCCCACGTTGTCCCACGTTGTCCCACGTTGTCCCACGTTGTCCCACGTTGTCCCACGTTGTCCCACGGTGTCCAACGATGTCCAACGGTGTCCAACGGTGTCCAACGGTGTCCAACGATGTCCAACGATGTCCAACGATGTCCAACGGTGTCCAACGATGTCCAACGATGTCCAACGGTGTCCCACGATGTCCAACGATGTCCAACGATGTCCAACGGTGTCCAACGATGTCCAACGGTGTCCAACGATGTCCAACGATGTCCAACGGTGTCCCACGTTGTCCCACGTTGTTCCATGGTTTCCCACGTTGTCCCACGTTGTCCCACGTTGTCCCACGTTGTCCCACGTTGTCCCACGGTGTCCCACGGTGTCCAACGATGTCCAACGGTGTCCCACGTTGTCCCACGTTGTCCCACGTTGTCCCACGTTGTCCCACGTTGTCCCACGATGTCCCACGTTGTCCCACGTTGTCCCACGTTGTCCCAAGTTGTCCCACGTTGTCCCACGTTGTCCCACGTTGTCCCACGTGGTCCCACGTTGTCCCACGTTGTCCCACGGTGTCCCACGGTGTCCAACGGTGTCCAACGGTGTCCCACGGTGTCCAACGGTGTCCCACGTTGTCCCACGTTGTCCCACGTTGTCCCACGTTGTCCCACGATGTCCCACGTTGTCCCACGTTGTCCCACGTTGTCCCACGTTGTCCCACGTTGTCCCACGTTGTCCCACGGTGTCCAACGATGTCCAACGGTGTCCAACGGTGTCCAACGGTGTCCAACGATGTCCAACGATGTCCAACGATGTCCAACGGTGTCCAACGATGTCCAACGATGTCCAACGGTGTCCCACGATGTCCAACGATGTCCAACGATGTCCAACGGTGTCCAACGATGTCCAACGGTGTCCAACGATGTCCAACGATGTCCAACGGTGTCCCACGTTGTCCCACGTTGTTCCATGGTTTCCCACGTTGTCCCACGTTGTCCCACGTTGTCCCACGTTGTCCCACGTTGTCCCACGGTGTCCCACGGTGTCCAGCGATGTCCAACGGTGTCCCACGTTGTCCCACGTTTTCCCACGTTGTCCCACGATGTCCCACGTTGTCCCACGTTGTCCCACGTTGTCCCACGTTGTCCCACGTTGTCCCACGGTGTCCAACGATGTCCAACGGTGTCCAGCGATGTCCAACGGTGTCCCACGTTGTCCCACGTTTTCCCACGTTGTCCCACGTTGTCCCACGGTGTCCAACGATGTCCAACGGTGTCCCACGTTGTCCCACGTTGTCCCACGATGTCCCACGTTGTCCCACGTTGTCCCACGTTGTCCCACGTTGTCCCACGTTGTCCCACGTTGTCCCACGTGGTCCCACGTTGTCCCACGTTGTCCCACGGTGTCCAACGATGTCCAACGGTGTCCCACGTTGTCCAACGGTGTCCCACGTTGTCCCACGTTGTCCCACGTTGTCCCACGTTGTCCCACGATGTCCCACGTTGTCCCACGTTGTCCCACGTTGTCCCACGTTGTCCCACGTTGTCCCACGGTGTCCAACGATGTCCCACGTTGTCCCACGTTGTCCCACGTTGTCCCACGTTGTCCCACGATGTCCCACGTTGTCCCACGTTGTCCCACGTTGTCCCACGTTGTCCCACGTTGTCCCACGTTGTCCCACGTTGTCCCACGGTGTCCAACGGTGTCCAACGATGTCCCACGTTGTCCCACGTTGTCCCACGTTGTCCCACGTTGTCCCACGATGTCCCACGTTGTCCCACGTTGTCCCACGTTGTCCCACGTTGTCCCACGTTGTCCCACGGTGTCCAACGATGTCCAACGGTGTCCAGCGATGTCCAACGGTGTCCCACGTTGTCCCACGTTTTCCCACGTTGTCCCACGTTGTCCCACGGTGTCCAACGATGTCCAACGATGTCCAACGGTGTCCCACGTTGTCCCACGTTGTTCCATGGTTTCCCACGTTGTCCCACGTTGTCCCACGTTGTCCCACGGTGTCCAACGATGTCCAACGGTGTCCAACGGTGTCCAACGGTGTCCAACGGTGTCCCACGTGGTCCCACGTTGTCCCACGTTGTCCCACGTTGTCCCACGATGTCCCACGTTGTCCCACGTTGTCCCACGTTGTCCCACGTTGTCCCACGTTGTCCCACGTTGTCCCACGTTGTCCCACGGTGTCCAACGATGTCCAACGGTGTCCAACGGTGTCCCACGGTGTCCAACGGTGTCCCACGTTGTCCCACGTTGTCCCACGTTGTCCCACGTTGTCCCACGTTGTCCCACGTTGTCCCACGTTGTCCAACGATGTCCAACGGTGTCCCACGTTGTCCCACGTTGTTCCATGGTTTCCCACGTTGTCCCACGTTGTCCCACGTTGTCCCACGGTGTCCAACGATGTCCAACGGTGTCCAACGGTGTCCAACGGTGTCCAACGGTGTCCCACGTTGGCCCACGTTGTCCCACGTTGTCCCACGGTGTCCAACGATGTCCAACGGTGTCCCACGTTGTCCCACGTTGTCCCACGTTGTCCCACGTTGTCCCACGTTGTCCCACGATGTCCCACGTTGTACCAGGTTGTCCCACGTTGTCCCACGTTGTCCCACGTTGTCCCACGTTGTCCCACGTTGTCCCACGTTGTCCCACGTTGTCCCACGTTGTCCCACGTTTTCCCACGTTGTCCCACGTTGTCCCACGGTGTCCAACGATGTCCAACGGTGTCCAACGGTGTCCCACGGTGTCCAACGTTGTCCCACGTTGTCCCACGTTGTCCCACGTTGTCCCACGTTGTCCCACGTTGTCCCACGTTGTCCCACGTTGTCCCACGTTGTCCCACGTTGTCCCACGTTGTCCCACGTTGTTCCATGGTTTCCCACGTTGTCCCACGTTGTCCCACGTTGTCCCACGGTGTCCAACGATGTCCAACGGTGTCCCACGTTGTCCAACGGTGTCCCACGTTGTCCCACGTTGTCCCACGTTGTCCCACGTTGTCAAACGATGTCCCACGTTGTCCCACGTTGTCCCACGTTGTCCCACGTTGTCCCACGTTGTCCCACGTTGTCCCACGTTGTCCCACGTTGTCCCACGTTGTCCCACGTTGTCCCACGTTGTCCCACGGTGTCCAACGATGTCCAACGGTGTCCAACGGTGTCCCACGGTGTCCAACGGTGTCCCACGTTGTCCCACGTTGTCCCACGTTGTCCCACGTTGTCCCACGTTGTCCCACGTTGTCCCACGTTGTCCAACGATGTCCAACGGTGTCCCACGTTGTCCCACGTTGTTCCATGGTTTCCCACGTTGTCCCACGTTGTCCCACGTTGTCCCACGGTGTCCAACGATGTCCAACGGTGTCCAACGGTGTCCAACGGTGTCCAACGGTGTCCCACGTTGTCCCACGTTGTCCCACGTTGTCCCACGGTGTCCAACGATGTCCAACGGTGTCCCACGTTGTCCCACGTTGTCCCACGTTGTCCCACGATGTCCCACGTTGTCCCACGTTGTCCCACGTTGTCCCACGTTGTCCCACGTCGTCCCACGTTGTCCCACGTTGTCCCACGTTGTCCCACGTTGTCCCACGTTGTCCCACGTTGTCCCACGTTGTCCCACGGTGTCCAACGGTGTCCAACGATGTCCCACGTTGTCCCACGTTGTCCCACGTTGTCCCACGATGTCCCACGTTGTCCCACGTTGTCCCACGTTGTCCCACGTTGTCCCACGTTGTCCCACGTTGTCCCACGTTGTCCCACGTTGTCCCACGTTGTCCCACGTTGTCCCACGTTGTCCCACGTTGTCCCACGTTGTTCCATGGTTTCCCACGTTGTCCCACGTTGTCCCACGTTGTCCCACGTTGTCCCACGTTGTCCCACGTTGTCCCACGTTGTCCCACGTGGTCCCACGTTGTCCCACGTTGTCCCACGGTGTCCAACGATGTCCAACGGTGTCCCACGTTGTCCAACGGTGTCCCACGTTGTCCCACGTTGTCCCACGTTGTCCCACGTTGTCCCACGATGTCCCACGTTGTCCCACGTTGTCCCACGTTGTCCCACGTTGTCCCACGTTGTCCCACGTTGTCCCACGTTGTCCCACGTTGTCCCACGTTGTCCCACGTTGTCCCACGTTGTCCAACGATGTCCAACTGTGTCCCACGTTGTCCCACGTTGTTCCATGGTTTCCCACGTTGTCCCACGTTGTCCCACGTTGTCCCACGTTGTCCCACGTTGTCCCACGGTGTCCCACGGTGTCCAACGATGTCCAACGGTGTCCCACGTTGTCCCACGTTGTCCCACGATGTCCCACGTTGTCCCACGTTGTCCCACGTTGTCCCACGTTGTCCCACGTTGTCCCACGTTGTCCCACGTGGTCCCACGTTGTCCCACGTTGTCCCACGGTGTCCAACGATGTCCAACGGTGTCCCACGTTGTCCAACGGTGTCCCACGTTGTCCCACGTTGTCCCACGTTGTCCCACGTTGTCCCACGATGTCCCACGTTGTCCCACGTTGTCCCACGTTGTCCCACGTTGTCCCACGTTGTCCCACGTTGTCCCACGTTGTCCCACGTTGTCCCACGTTGTCCCACGGTGTCCAACGATGTCCAACGGTGTCCAACGGTGTCCCACGGTGTCCAAGGGTGTCCCACGTTGTCCCACGTTGTCCCACGTTGTCCCACGTTGTCCCACGTTGTCCCACGTTGTCCCACGTTGTCCCACGTTGTCCCACGTTGTCCAACGATGTCCAACGGTGTCCCACGTTGTCCCACGTTGTTCCAAGGTTTCCCACGTTGTCCCACGTTGTCCCACGTTGTCCCACGGTGTCCAACGATGTCCCACGTTGTCCCACGTTGTCCCACGTTGTCCCACGTTGTCCCACGTTGTCCCACGGTGTCCAACGGTGTCCAACGATGTCCCACGTTGTCCCACGTTGTCCCACGTTGTCCCACGGTGTCCAACGATGTCCAACGGTGTCCCACGTTGTCCCACGTTGTCCCACGTTGTCCCACGTTGTCCCACGTTGTCCCACGATGTCCCACGTTGTCCCACGTTGTCCCACGTTGTCCCACGTTGTCCCACGTTGTCCCACGTTGTCCCACGTTGTCCAACGATGTCCAACGGTGTCCCACGTTGTCCCACGTTGTTCCATGGTTTCCCACGTTGTCCCACGTTGTCCCACGTTGTCCCACGGTGTCCAACGATGTCCAACGGTGTCCAACGGTGTCCAACGGTGTCCAACGGTGTCCCACGTTGTCCCACGTTGTCCCACGTTGTCCCACGATGTCCCACGTTGTCCCACGTTGTCCCACGTTGTCCCACGTTGTCCCACGATGTCCCACGTTGTCCCACGTTGTCCCACGTTGTCCCACGTTGTCCAACGATGTCCAACGGTGTCCCACGTTGTCCCACGTTGTTCCATGGTTTCCCACGTTGTCCCACGTGGTCCCACGTTGTCCCACGGTGTCCAACGATGTCCAACGGTGTCCAACGGTGTCCAACGGTGTCCAACGGTGTCCCACGTTGTCCCACGTTGTCCCACGTTGTCCCACGTTGTCCCACGTTGTCCCACGTTGTCCCACGTTGTCCCACGTTGTCCCACGTTGTCCCACGTTGTCCCACGGTGTCCAACGATGTCCAACGGTGTCCAACGGTGTCCCACGGTGTCCAACGGTGTCCCACGTTGTCCCACGTTGTCCCACGTTGTCCCACGTTGTCCCACGTTGTCCCACGTTGTCCCACGTTGTCCAACGATGTCCAACGGTGTCCCACGTTGTCCCACGTTGTTCCATGGTTTCCCACGTTGTCCCACGTTGTCCCACGTTGTCCCACGGTGTCCAACGATGTCCAACGGTGTCCAACGGTGTCCAACGGTGTCCAACGGTGTCCCACGTTGTCCCACGTTGTCCCACGTTGTCCCACGGTGTCCAACGATGTCCAACGGTGTCCCACGTTGTCCCACGTTGTCCCACGTTGTCCCAGGTTGTCCCACGTTGTCCCACGATGTCCCACGTTGTCCCACGTTGTCCCACGTTGTCCCACGTTGTCCCACGTTGTCCCACGTTGTCCCACGTTGTCCCACGTTGTCCCACGTTGTCCCACGTTGTCCCACGTTGTCCCACGTTGTCCCACGTTGTCCCACGTTGTCCCACGGTGTCCAACGGTGTCCAACGATGTCCCACGTTGTCCCACGTTGTCCCACGTTGTCCCACGTTGTCCCACGATGTCCAACGGTGTCCCACGTTGTCCCACGTTGTCCCACGTTGTCCCACGATGTCCCACGTTGTCCCACGTTGTCCCACGTTGTCCCACGTTGTCCCACGATGTCCCACGTTGTCCCACGTTGTCCCACGTTGTCCCACGTTGTCCCACGTTGTCCCACGTTGTCCAACGATGTCCAACGGTGTCCCACGTTGTCCCACGTTGTTCCATGGTTTCCCACGTTGTCCCACGTGGTCCCACGTTGTCCCACGGTGTCCAACGATGTCCAACGGTGTCCCACGGTGTCCAACGGTGTCCAACGGTGTCCCACGTTGTCCCACGTTGTCCCACGTTGTCCCACGGTGTCCAACGATGTCCAACGGTGTCCCACGTTGTCCCACGTTGTCCCACGTTGTCCCACGTTGTCCCACGTTGTCCCACGATGTCCCACGTTGTCCCACGTTGTCCCACGTTGTCCCACGTTGTCCCACGTTGTCCCACGTTGTCCCACGTTGTCCCACGTTGTCCCACGTTGTCCCACGTTGTCCCACGTTGTCCCACGTTGTCCCACGTTGTCCCACGTTGTCCCACGGTGTCCAACGGTGTCCAACGATGTCCCACGTTGTCCCACGTTGTCCCACGTTGTCCCACGTTGTCCCACGATGCCCCACGTTGTCCCACGTTGTCCCACGTTGTCCCACGTTGTCCCACGTTGTCCCACGTTGTCCCACGTTGTCCCACGTTGTCCCACGTTGTCCCACGGTGTCCAACGATGTCCAACGGTGTCCAGCGATGTCCAACGGTGTCCCACGTTGTCCCACGTTTTCCCACGTTGTCCCACGTTTTCCCACGTTGTCCCACGTTGTCCCACGGTGTCCAACGATGTCCAACGATGTCCAACGGTGTCCCACGTTGTCCCACGTTGTCCCACGTTGTCCCACGGTGTCCAACGATGTCCAACGGTGTCCAACGGTGTCCAACGGTGTCCAACGGTGTCCCACGTTGTCCCACGTTGTCCCACGTTGTCCCACGTTGTCCCACGTTGTCCCACGTTGTCCAACGATGTCCAACGGTGTCCCACGTTGTCCCACGTTGTCCCACGTTGTCCCACGTTGTCCCACGTTGTCCCACGTTGTCCCACGTTGTCCCACGTTGTCCCACGTTGTCCCACGTTGTCCCACGTTGTCCCACGTTGTCCCACGTTGTCCCACGTTGTCCCACGTTGTCCCACGTTGTCCCACGTTGTCCCACGTTGTCCCGCGTTGTCCAACGATGTCCAACGGTGTCCCACGTTGTCCCACGTTGTCCCACGTTGTCCCACGTTGTCCCACGTTGTCCCACGTTGTCCCACGTTGTCCCACGTTGTCCCACGTTGTCCCACGTTGTCCCACGTTGTCCCACGTTGTCCCACGTTGTCCCACGTTGTCCCACGTTGTCCCACGTTGTCCCACGGTGTCCAACGATGTCCAACGATGTCCAACGGTGTCCCACGTTGTCCCACGTTGTCCCATGGTTTCCCACGTTGTCCCACGTTGTCCCACGGTGTCCAACGATGTCCAACGGTGTCCAACGTTGTCCAACGGTGTCCAACGGTGTCCCACGTTGTCCCACGTTGTCCCACGTTGTCCCACGTTGTCCCACGTTGTCCCACGGTGTCCAACGATGTCCAACGGTGTCCCACGTTGTCCCACGTTGTCCCACGTTGTCCCACGTTGTCCCACGTTGTCCCACGTTGTCCCACGTTGTCCCACGTTGTCCCACGTTGTCCCACGTTGTCCCACGTTGTCCCACGGTGTCCCACGTTGTCCCACGTTGTCCCACGTTGTCCCACGTTGTCCCACGTTGTCCCACGTTGTCCCACGTTGTCCCACGTTGTCCCACGTTGTCCCACGGTGTCCAACGATGTCCAACGGTGTCCCACGTTGTCCCACGTTGTTCCATGGTTTCCCACGTTGTCCCACGTTGTCCCACGTTGTCCCACGGTGTCCAACGATGACCAACGGTGTCCAACGGTGTCCAACGGTGTCCAACGGTGTCCCACGTTGTCCCACGTTGTCCCACGTTGTCCCACGTTGTCCCACGGTGTCCAACGGTGTCCAACGATGTCCCACGTTGTCCCACGTTGTCCCACGTTGTCCCACGTTGTCCCACGATGTCCAACGGTGTCCAGCGATGTCCAACGGTGTCCAGCGATGTCCAACGGTGTCCCACGTTGTCCCACGTTTTCCCACGTTGTCCCACGTTGTCCCACGGTGTCCAACGATGTCCAACGATGTCCAACGGTGTCCCACGTTGTCCCACGTTGTTCCATGGTTTCCCACGTTGTCCCACGTTGTCCCACGTTGTCCCACGGTGTCCAACGATGTCCAACGGTGTCCAACGGTGTCCAACGGTGTCCAACGGTGTCCCACGTTGTCCCACGTTGTCCCACGTTGTCCCACGTTGTCCCACGTTGTCCCACGTTGTCCCACGTTGTCCCACGTTGTCCCACGTTGTCCCACGTTGTCCCACGGTGTCCAACGATGTCCAACGGTGTCCAACGGTGTCCCACGGTGTCCAACGGTGTCCCACGTTGTCCCACGTTGTCCCACGTTGTCCCACGTTGTCCCACGTTGTCCCACGTTGTCCCACGTTGTCCAACGATGTCCAACGGTGTCCCACGTTGTCCCACGTTGTTCCATGGTTTCCCACGTTGTCCCACGTTGTCCCACGTTGTCCCACGGTGTCCAACGATGTCCAACGGTGTCCAACGGTGTCCAACGGTGTCCAACGGTGTCCCACGTTGTCCCACGTTGTCCCACGTTGTCCCACGGTGTCCAACGATGTCCAACGGTGTCCCACGTTGTCCCACGTTGTCCCACGTTGTCCCACGTTGTCCCACGTTGTCCCACGATGTCCCACGTTGTCCCACGTTGTCCCACGTTGTCCCACGTTGTCCCACGTTGTCCCACGTTGTCCCACGTTGTCCCACGTTGTCCCACGTTGTCCCACGTTGTCCCACGTTGTCCCACGTTGTCCCACGTTGTCCCACGGTGTCCAACGGTGTCCAACGATGTCCCACGTTGTCCCACGTTGTCCCACGTTGTCCCACGTTGTCCCACGATGTCCAACGGTGTCCAGCGATGTCCAACGGTGTCCAGCGATGTCCAACGGTGTCCCACGTTGTCCCACGTTTTCCCACGTTGTCCCACGTTGTCCCACGGTGTCCAACGATGTCCAACGATGTCCAACGGTGTCCCACGTTGTCCCACGTTGTTCCATGGTTTCCCACGTTGTCCCACGTTGTCCCACGTTGTCCCACGGTGTCCAACGATGTCCAACGGTGTCCAACGGTGTCCAACGGTGTCCAACGGTGTCCCACGTTGTCCCACGTTGTCCCACGTTGTCCCACGATGTCCCACGTTGTCCCACGTTGTCCCACGTTGTCCCACGTTGTCCCACGTTGTCCCACGTTGTCCCACGTTGTCCCACGATGTCCCACGTTGTACCAGGTTGTCCCACGTTGTCCCACGTTGTCCCACGTTGTCCCACGTTGTCCCACGTTGTCCCACGTTGTCCCACGTTGTCCCACGTTGTCCCACGTTTTCCCACGTTGTCCCACGTTGTCCCACGGTGTCCAACGATGTCCAACGGTGTCCAACGGTGTCCCACGGTGTCCAACGTTGTCCCACGTTGTCCCACGTTGTCCCACGTTGTCCCACGTTGTCCCACGTTGTCCCACGTTGTCCCACGTTGTCCCACGTTGTCCCACGTTGTCCCACGTTGTCCCACGTTGTTCCATGGTTTCCCACGTTGTCCCACGTTGTCCCACGTTGTCCCACGGTGTCCAACGATGTCCAACGGTGTCCCACGTTGTCCAACGGTGTCCCACGTTGTCCCACGTTGTCCCACGTTGTCCCACGTTGTCAAACGATGTCCCACGTTGTCCCACGTTGTCCCACGTTGTCCCACGTTGTCCCACGTTGTCCCACGTTGTCCCACGTTGTCCCACGTTGTCCCACGTTGTCCCACGTTGTCCCACGTTGTCCCACGGTGTCCAACGATGTCCAACGGTGTCCAACGGTGTCCCACGGTGTCCAACGGTGTCCCACGTTGTCCCACGTTGTCCCACGTTGTCCCACGTTGTCCCACGTTGTCCCACGTTGTCCCACGTTGTCCAACGATGTCCAACGGTGTCCCACGTTGTCCCACGTTGTTCCATGGTTTCCCACGTTGTCCCACGTTGTCCCACGTTGTCCCACGGTGTCCAACGATGTCCAACGGTGTCCAACGGTGTCCAACGGTGTCCAACGGTGTCCCACGTTGTCCCACGTTGTCCCACGTTGTCCCACGGTGTCCAACGATGTCCAACGGTGTCCCACGTTGTCCCACGTTGTCCCACGTTGTCCCACGATGTCCCACGTTGTCCCACGTTGTCCCACGTTGTCCCACGTTGTCCCACGTCGTCCCACGTTGTCCCACGTTGTCCCACGTTGTCCCACGTTGTCCCACGTTGTCCCACGTTGTCCCACGTTGTCCCACGGTGTCCAACGGTGTCCAACGATGTCCCACGTTGTCCCACGTTGTCCCACGTTGTCCCACGATGTCCCACGTTGTCCCACGTTGTCCCACGTTGTCCCACGTTGTCCCACGTTGTCCCACGTTGTCCCACGTTGTCCCACGTTGTCCCACGTTGTCCCACGTTGTCCCACGTTGTCCCACGTTGTCCCACGTTGTTCCATGGTTTCCCACGTTGTCCCACGTTGTCCCACGTTGTCCCACGTTGTCCCACGTTGTCCCACGTTGTCCCACGTTGTCCCACGTGGTCCCACGTTGTCCCACGTTGTCCCACGGTGTCCAACGATGTCCAACGGTGTCCCACGTTGTCCAACGGTGTCCCACGTTGTCCCACGTTGTCCCACGTTGTCCCACGTTGTCCCACGTTGTCCCACGATGTCCCACGTTGTCCCACGTTGTCCCACGTTGTCCCACGTTGTCCCACGTTGTCCCACGTTGTCCCACGTTGTCCCACGTTGTCCCACGTTGTCCCACGTTGTCCCACGTTGTCCAACGATGTCCAACTGTGTCCCACGTTGTCCCACGTTGTTCCATGGTTTCCCACGTTGTCCCACGTTGTCCCACGTTGTCCCACGTTGTCCCACGTTGTCCCACGGTGTCCCACGGTGTCCAACGATGTCCAACGGTGTCCCACGTTGTCCCACGTTGTCCCACGATGTCCCACGTTGTCCCACGTTGTCCCACGTTGTCCCACGTTGTCCCACGTTGTCCCACGTTGTCCCACGTGGTCCCACGTTGTCCCACGTTGTCCCACGGTGTCCAACGATGTCCAACGGTGTCCCACGTTGTCCAACGGTGTCCCACGTTGTCCCACGTTGTCCCACGTTGTCCCACGTTGTCCCACGATGTCCCACGTTGTCCCACGTTGTCCCACGTTGTCCCACGTTGTCCCACGTTGTCCCACGTTGTCCCACGTTGTCCCACGTTGTCCCACGTTGTCCCACGGTGTCCAACGATGTCCAACGGTGTCCAACGGTGTCCCACGGTGTCCAAGGGTGTCCCACGTTGTCCCACGTTGTCCCACGTTGTCCCACGTTGTCCCACGTTGTCCCACGTTGTCCCACGTTGTCCCACGTTGTCCCACGTTGTCCAACGATGTCCAACGGTGTCCCACGTTGTCCCACGTTGTTCCAAGGTGTCCCACGTTGTCCCACGTTGTCCCACGTTGTCCCACGGTGTCCAACGATGTCCCACGTTGTCCCACGTTGTCCCACGTTGTCCCACGTTGTCCCACGTTGTCCCACGGTGTCCAACGGTGTCCAACGATGTCCCACGTTGTCCCACGTTGTCCCACGTTGTCCCACGGTGTCCAACGATGTCCAACGGTGTCCCACGTTGTCCCACGTTGTCCCACGTTGTCCCACGTTGTCCCACGTTGTCCCACGATGTCCCACGTTGTCCCACGTTGTCCCACGTTGTCCCACGTTGTCCCACGTTGTCCCACGTTGTCCCACGTTGTCCAACGATGTCCAACGGTGTCCCACGTTGTCCCACGTTGTTCCATGGTTTCCCACGTTGTCCCACGTTGTCCCACGTTGTCCCACGGTGTCCAACGATGTCCAACGGTGTCCAACGGTGTCCAACGGTGTCCAACGGTGTCCCACGTTGTCCCACGTTGTCCCACGTTGTCCCACGATGTCCCACGTTGTCCCACGTTGTCCCACGTTGTCCCACGTTGTCCCACGATGTCCCACGTTGTCCCACGTTGTCCCACGTTGTCCCACGTTGTCCAACGATGTCCAACGGTGTCCCACGTTGTCCCACGTTGTTCCATGGTTTCCCACGTTGTCCCACGTGGTCCCACGTTGTCCCACGGTGTCCAACGATGTCCAACGGTGTCCAACGGTGTCCAACGGTGTCCAACGGTGTCCCACGTTGTCCCACGTTGTCCCACGTTGTCCCACGTTGTCCCACGTTGTCCCACGTTGTCCCACGTTGTCCCACGTTGTCCCACGTTGTCCCACGTTGTCCCACGGTGTCCAACGATGTCCAACGGTGTCCAACGGTGTCCCACGGTGTCCAACGGTGTCCCACGTTGTCCCACGTTGTCCCACGTTGTCCCACGTTGTCCCACGTTGTCCCACGTTGTCCCACGTTGTCCAACGATGTCCAACGGTGTCCCACGTTGTCCCACGTTGTTCCATGGTTTCCCACGTTGTCCCACGTTGTCCCACGTTGTCCCACGGTGTCCAACGATGTCCAACGGTGTCCAACGGTGTCCAACGGTGTCCAACGGTGTCCAACGTTGTCCCACGTTGTCCCACGTTGTCCCACGGTGTCCAACGATGTCCAACGGTGTCCCACGTTGTCCCACGTTGTCCCACGTTGTCCCAGGTTGTCCCACGTTGTCCCACGATGTCCCACGTTGTCCCACGTTGTCCCACGTTGTCCCACGTTGTCCCACGTTGTCCCACGTTGTCCCACGTTGTCCCACGTTGTCCCACGTTGTCCCACGTTGTCCCACGTTGTCCCACGTTGTCCCACGTTGTCCCACGTTGTCCCACGGTGTCCAACGGTGTCCAACGATGTCCCACGTTGTCCCACGTTGTCCCACGTTGTCCCACGTTGTCCCACGATGTCCAACGGTGTCCCACGTTGTCCCACGTTGTCCCACGTTGTCCCACGATGTCCCACGTTGTCCCACGTTGTCCCACGTTGTCCCACGTTGTCCCACGATGTCCCACGTTGTCCCACGTTGTCCCACGTTGTCCCACGTTGTCCCACGTTGTCCCACGTTGTCCAACGATGTCCAACGGTGTCCCACGTTGTCCCACGTTGTTCCATGGTTTCCCACGTTGTCCCACGTGGTCCCACGTTGTCCCACGGTGTCCAACGATGTCCAACGGTGTCCAACGGTGTCCCACGTTGTCCCACGTTGTCCCACGTTGTCCCACGTTGTCCCACGGTGTCCAACGATGTCCAACGGTGTCCAACGGTGTCCCACGGTGTCCAAGGGTGTCCCACGTTGTCCCACGTTGTCCCACGTTGTCCCACGTTGTCCCACGTTGTCCCACGTTGTCCCACGTTGTCCCACGTTGTCCCACGTTGTCCAACGATGTCCAACGGTGTCCCACGTTGTCCCACGTTGTTCCAAGGTTTCCCACGTTGTCCCACGTTGTCCCACGTTGTCCCACGGTGTCCAACGATGTCCCACGTTGTCCCACGTTGTCCCACGTTGTCCCACGTTGTCCCACGTTGTCCCACGGTGTCCAACGGTGTCCAACGATGTCCCACGTTGTCCCACGTTGTCCCACGTTGTCCCACGGTGTCCAACGATGTCCAACGGTGTCCCACGTTGTCCCACGTTGTCCCACGTTGTCCCACGTTGTCCCACGTTGTCCCACGATGTCCCACGTTGTCCCACGTTGTCCCACGTTGTCCCACGTTGTCCCACGTTGTCCCACGTTGTCCCACGTTGTCCAACGATGTCCAACGGTGTCCCACGTTGTCCCACGTTGTTCCATGGTTTCCCACGTTGTCCCACGTTGTCCCACGTTGTCCCACGGTGTCCAACGATGTCCAACGGTGTCCAACGGTGTCCAACGGTGTCCAACGGTGTCCCACGTTGTCCCACGTTGTCCCACGTTGTCCCACGATGTCCCACGTTGTCCCACGTTGTCCCACGTTGTCCCACGTTGTCCCACGATGTCCCACGTTGTCCCACGTTGTCCCACGTTGTCCCACGTTGTCCAACGATGTCCAACGGTGTCCCACGTTGTCCCACGTTGTTCCATGGTTTCCCACGTTGTCCCACGTGGTCCCACGTTGTCCCACGGTGTCCAACGATGTCCAACGGTGTCCAACGGTGTCCAACGGTGTCCAACGGTGTCCCACGTTGTCCCACGTTGTCCCACGTTGTCCCACGTTGTCCCACGTTGTCCCACGTTGTCCCACGTTGTCCCACGTTGTCCCACGTTGTCCCACGTTGTCCCACGGTGTCCAACGATGTCCAACGGTGTCCAACGGTGTCCCACGGTGTCCAACGGTGTCCCACGTTGTCCCACGTTGTCCCACGTTGTCCCACGTTGTCCCACGTTGTCCCACGTTGTCCCACGTTGTCCAACGATGTCCAACGGTGTCCCACGTTGTCCCACGTTGTTCCATGGTTTCCCACGTTGTCCCACGTTGTCCCACGTTGTCCCACGGTGTCCAACGATGTCCAACGGTGTCCAACGGTGTCCAACGGTGTCCAACGGTGTCCCACGTTGTCCCACGTTGTCCCACGTTGTCCCACGGTGTCCAACGATGTCCAACGGTGTCCCACGTTGTCCCACGTTGTCCCACGTTGTCCCAGGTTGTCCCACGTTGTCCCACGATGTCCCACGTTGTCCCACGTTGTCCCACGTTGTCCCACGTTGTCCCACGTTGTCCCACGTTGTCCCACGTTGTCCCACGTTGTCCCACGTTGTCCCACGTTGTCCCACGTTGTCCCACGTTGTCCCACGTTGTCCCACGTTGTCCCACGGTGTCCAACGGTGTCCAACGATGTCCCACGTTGTCCCACGTTGTCCCACGTTGTCCCACGTTGTCCCACGATGTCCAACGGTGTCCCACGTTGTCCCACGTTGTCCCACGTTGTCCCACGATGTCCCACGTTGTCCCACGTTGTCCCACGTTGTCCCACGTTGTCCCACGATGTCCCACGTTGTCCCACGTTGTCCCACGTTGTCCCACGTTGTCCCACGTTGTCCCACGTTGTCCAACGATGTCCAACGGTGTCCCACGTTGTCCCACGTTGTTCCATGGTTTCCCACGTTGTCCCACGTGGTCCCACGTTGTCCCACGGTGTCCAACGATGTCCAACGGTGTCCAACGGTGTCCAACGGTGTCCAACGGTGTCCCACGTTGTCCCACGTTGTCCCACGTTGTCCCACGGTGTCCAACGATGTCCAACGGTGTCCCACGTTGTCCCACGTTGTCCCACGTTGTCCCACGTTGTCCCACGTTGTCCCACGATGTCCCACGTTGTCCCACGTTGTCCCACGTTGTCCCACGTTGTCCCACGTTGTCCCACGTTGTCCCACGTTGTCCCACGTTGTCCCACGTTGTCCCACGTTGTCCCACGTTGTCCCACGTTGTCCCACGTTGTCCCACGTTGTCCCACGTTGTCCCACGGTGTCCAACGGTGTCCAACGATGTCCCACGTTGTCCCACGTTGTCCCACGTTGTCCCACGTTGTCCCACGATGCCCCACGTTGTCCCACGTTGTCCCACGTTGTCCCACGTTGTCCCACGTTGTCCCACGTTGTCCCACGTTGTCCCACGTTGTCCCACGTTGTCCCACGGTGTCCAACGATGTCCAACGGTGTCCAGCGATGTCCAACGGTGTCCCACGTTGTCCCACGTTTTCCCACGTTGTCCCACGTTTTCCCACGTTGTCCCACGTTGTCCCACGGTGTCCAACGATGTCCAACGATGTCCAACGGTGTCCCACGTTGTCCCACGTTGTCCCACGTTGTCCCACGGTGTCCAACGATGTCCAACGGTGTCCAACGGTGTCCAACGGTGTCCAACGGTGTCCCACGTTGTCCCACGTTGTCCCACGTTGTCCCACGTTGTCCCACGTTGTCCCACGTTGTCCAACGATGTCCAACGGTGTCCCACGTTGTCCCACGTTGTCCCACGTTGTCCCACGTTGTCCCACGTTGTCCCACGTTGTCCCACGTTGTCCCACGTTGTCCCACGTTGTCCCACGTTGTCCCACGTTGTCCCACGTTGTCCCACGTTGTCCCACGTTGTCCCACGTTGTCCCACGTTGTCCCACGTTGTCCCACGTTGTCCCGCGTTGTCCAACGATGTCCAACGGTGTCCCACGTTGTCCCACGTTGTCCCACGTTGTCCCACGTTGTCCCACGTTGTCCCACGTTGTCCCACGTTGTCCCACGTTGTCCCACGTTGTCCCACGTTGTCCCACGTTGTCCCACGTTGTCCCACGTTGTCCCACGTTGTCCCACGTTGTCCCACGTTGTCCCACGGTGTCCAACGATGTCCAACGATGTCCAACGGTGTCCCACGTTGTCCCACGTTGTTCCATGGTTTCCCACGTTGTCCCACGTTGTCCCACGGTGTCCAACGATGTCCAACGGTGTCCAACGGTGTCCAACGGTGTCCAACGGTGTCCCACGTTGTCCCACGTTGTCCCACGTTGTCCCACGTTGTCCCACGTTGTCCCACGGTGTCCAACGATGTCCAACGGTGTCCCACGTTGTCCCACGTTGTCCCACGTTGTCCCACGTTGTCCCACGTTGTCCCACGTTGTCCCACGTTGTCCCACGTTGTCCCACGTTGTCCCACGTTGTCCCACGTTGTCCCACGGTGTCCCACGTTGTCCCACGTTGTCCCACGTTGTCCCACGTTGTCCCACGTTGTCCCACGTTGTCCCACGTTGTCCCACGTTGTCCCACGTTGTCCCACGGTGTCCAACGATGTCCAACGGTGTCCCACGTTGTCCCACGTTGTTCCATGGTTTCCCACGTTGTCCCACGTTGTCCCACGTTGTCCCACGGTGTCCAACGATGACCAACGGTGTCCAACGGTGTCCAACGGTGTCCAACGGTGTCCCACGTTGTCCCACGTTGTCCCACGTTGTCCCACGTTGTCCCACGGTGTCCAACGGTGTCCAACGATGTCCCACGTTGTCCCACGTTGTCCCACGTTGTCCCACGTTGTCCCACGATGTCCAACGGTGTCCAGCGATGTCCAACGGTGTCCAGCGATGTCCAACGGTGTCCCACGTTGTCCCACGTTTTCCCACGTTGTCCCACGTTGTCCCACGGTGTCCAACGATGTCCAACGATGTCCAACGGTGTCCCACGTTGTCCCACGTTGTTCCATGGTTTCCCACGTTGTCCCACGTTGTCCCACGTTGTCCCACGGTGTCCAACGATGTCCAACGGTGTCCAACGGTGTCCAACGGTGTCCAACGGTGTCCCACGTTGTCCCACGTTGTCCCACGTTGTCCCACGTTGTCCCACGTTGTCCCACGTTGTCCCACGTTGTCCCACGTTGTCCCACGTTGTCCCACGTTGTCCCACGGTGTCCAACGATGTCCAACGGTGTCCAACGGTGTCCCACGGTGTCCAACGGTGTCCCACGTTGTCCCACGTTGTCCCACGTTGTCCCACGTTGTCCCACGTTGTCCCACGTTGTCCCACGTTGTCCAACGATGTCCAACGGTGTCCCACGTTGTCCCACGTTGTTCCATGGTTTCCCACGTTGTCCCACGTTGTCCCACGTTGTCCCACGGTGTCCAACGATGTCCAACGGTGTCCAACGGTGTCCAACGGTGTCCAACGGTGTCCCACGTTGTCCCACGTTGTCCCACGTTGTCCCACGGTGTCCAACGATGTCCAACGGTGTCCCACGTTGTCCCACGTTGTCCCACGTTGTCCCACGTTGTCCCACGTTGTCCCACGATGTCCCACGTTGTCCCACGTTGTCCCACGTTGTCCCACGTTGTCCCACGTTGTCCCACGTTGTCCCACGTTGTCCCACGTTGTCCCACGTTGTCCCACGTTGTCCCACGTTGTCCCACGTTGTCCCACGTTGTCCCACGGTGTCCAACGGTGTCCAACGATGTCCCACGTTGTCCCACGTTGTCCCACGTTGTCCCACGTTGTCCCACGATGTCCAACGGTGTCCAGCGATGTCCAACGGTGTCCAGCGATGTCCAACGGTGTCCCACGTTGTCCCACGTTTTCCCACGTTGTCCCACGTTGTCCCACGGTGTCCAACGATGTCCAACGATGTCCAACGGTGTCCCACGTTGTCCCACGTTGTTCCATGGTTTCCCACGTTGTCCCACGTTGTCCCACGTTGTCCCACGGTGTCCAACGATGTCCAACGGTGTCCAACGGTGTCCAACGGTGTCCAACGGTGTCCCACGTTGTCCCACGTTGTCCCACGTTGTCCCACGATGTCCCACGTTGTCCCACGTTGTCCCACGTTGTCCCACGTTGTCCCACGATGTCCCACGTTGTCCCACGTTGTCCCACGTTGTCCCACGTTGTCCCACGTTGTCCCACGTTGTCCAACGATGTCCAACGGTGCCCCACGTTGTCCCACGTTGTTCCATGGTTTCCCACGTTGTCCCACGTGGTCCCACGTTGTCCCACGGTGTCCAACGATGTCCAACGGTGTCCAACGGTGTCCAACGGTGTCCAACGGTGTCCCACGTTGTCCCACGTTGTCCCACGTTGTCCCACGGTGTCCAACGATGTCCAACGGTGTCCCACGTTGTCCCACGTTGTCCCACGTTGTCCCACGTTGTCCCACGTTGTCCCACGATGTCCCACGTTGTCCCACGTTGTCCCACGTTGTCCCACGTTGTCCCACGTTGTCCCACGTTGTCCCACGTTGTCCCACGTTGTCCCACGTTGTCCCACGTTGTCCCACGTTGTCCCACGTTGTCCCACGTTGTCCCACGTTGTCCCACGTTGTCCCACGTTGTCCCACGGTGTCCAACGGTGTCCAACGATGTCCCACGTTGTCCCACGTTGTCCCACGTTGTCCCACGTTGTCCCACGATGCCCCACGTTGTCCCACGCTGTCCCACGTTGTCCCACGTTGTCCCACGTTGTCCCACGTTGTCCCACGTTGTCCCACGTTGTCCCACGTTGTCCCACGGTGTCCAACGATGTCCAACGGTGTCCAGCGATGTCCAACGGTGTCCCACGTTGTCCCACGTTTTCCCACGTTGTCCCACGTTTTCCCACGTTGTCCCACGTTGTCCCACGGTGTCCAACGATGTCCAACGATGTCCAACGGTGTCCCACGTTGTCCCACGTTGTTCCATGGTTTCCCACGTTGTCCCACGTTGTCCCACGTTGTCCCACGGTGTCCAACGATGTCCAACGGTGTCCAACGGTGTCCAACGGTGTCCAACGGTGTCCCACGTTGTCCCACGTTGTCCCACGTTGTCCCACGTTGTCCCACGTTGTCCCACGTTGTCCAACGATGTCCAACGGTGTCCCACGTTGTCCCACGTTGTCCCACGTTGTCCCACGTTGTCCCACGTTGTCCCACGTTGTCCCACGTTGTCCCACGTTGTCCCACGTTGTCCCACGTTGTCCCACGTTGTCCCACGTTGTCCCACGGTGTCCAACGGTGTCCAACGATGTCCCACGTTGTCCCACGTTGTCCCACGTTGTCCCACGTTGTCCCACGATGTCCCACGTTGTCCCACGTTGTCCCACGTTGTCCCACGTTGTCCCACGTTGTCCCACGGTGTCCAACGGTGTCCAACGATGTCCCACGTTGTCCCACGTTGTCCCACGTTGTCCCACGTTGTCCCACGTTGTCCCACGTTGTCCCACGTTGTCCCACGTTGTCCCACGTTGTCCCACGTTGTCCCACGTTGTCCCACGTTGTCCCACGTTGTCCCACGTTGTCCCACGGTGTCCAACGGTGTCCAACGATGTCCCACGTTGTCCCACGTTGTCCCACGTTGTCCCACGTTGTCCCACGATGTCCAACGGTGTCCAGCGATGTCCAACGGTGTCCAGCGATGTCCAACGGTGTCCCACGTTGTCCCACGTTTTCCCACGTTGTCCCACGTTGTCCCACGGTGTCCAACGATGTCCAACGATGTCCAACGGTGTCCCACGTTGTCCCACGTTGTTCCATGGTTTCCCACGTTGTCCCACGTTGTCCCACGTTGTCCCACGGTGTCCAACGATGTCCAACGGTGTCCAACGGTGTCCAACGGTGTCCCACGTTGTCCCACGTTGTCCCACGTTGTCCCACGATGTCCCACGTTGTCCCACGTTGTCCCACGTTGTCCCACGTTGTCCCACGATGTCCCACGTTGTCCCACGTTGTCCCACGTTGTCCCACGTTGTCCCACGTTGTCCCACGTTGTCCAACGATGTCCAACGGTGTCCCACGTTGTCCCACGTTGTTCCATGGTTTCCCACGTTGTCCCACGTGGTCCCACGTTGTCCCACGGTGTCCAACGATGTCCAACGGTGTCCAACGGTGTCCAACGGTGTCCAACGGTGTCCCACGTTGTCCAACGGTGTCCAACGGTGTCCCACGTTGTCCCACGTTGTCCCACGTTGTCCCACGTTGTCCCACGTTGTCCCACGTTGTCCAACGATGTCCAACGGTGTCCCACGTTGTCCCACGTTGTCCCACGTTGTCCCACGTTGTCCCACGTTGTCCCACGTTGTCCCACGTTGTCCCACGTTGTCCCACGTTGTCCCACGTTGTCCCACGTTGTCCCACGTTGTCCCACGGTGTCCAACGGTGTCCAACGATGTCCCACGTTGTCCCACGTTGTCCCACGTTGTCCCACGTTGTCCCACGATGTCCCACGTTGTCCCACGTTGTCCCACGTTGTCCCACGTTGTCCCACGTTGTCCCACGGTGTCCAACGGTGTCCAACGATGTCCCACGTTGTCCCACGTTGTCCCACGTTGTCCCACGTTGTCCCACGTTGTCCCACGTTGTCCCACGTTGTCCCACGTTGTCCCACGTTGTCCCACGTTGTCCCACGTTGTCCCACGTTGTCCCACGTTGTCCCACGTTGTCCCACGTTGTCCCACGTTGTCCCACGGTGTCCAACGGTGTCCAACGATGTCCCACGTTGTCCCACGTTGTCCCACGTTGTCCCACGTTGTCCCACGATGTCCCACGTTGTCCCACGTTGTCCCACGTTGTCCCACGTTGTCCCACGTTGTCCCACGTTGTCCCACGTTGTCCCACGTTGTCCCACGTTGTCCCACGGTGTCCAACGATGGCCAACGGTGTCCAGCGATGTCCAACGGTGTCCCACGTTGTCCCACGTTTTCCCACGTTGTCCCACGTTGTCCCACGTTGTACCACGTTGTCCCACGATGTCCCACGTTGTCCCACGTTGTCCCACGTTGTCCCACGTTGTCCCACGTTGTCCCACGTTGTCCCACGTTGTCCCACGTTGTCCCACGTTGTTCCATGCTTTCCCACGTTGTCCCACGTTGTCCCACGTTGTCCCACGTTGTCCCACGGTGTCCAACGATGTCCAACGATGTCCAACGGTGTCCCACGTTGTCCCACGTTGTTCCATGGTTTCCCACGTTGTCCCACGTTGTCCCACGTTGTCCCACGGTGTCCAACGATGTCCAACGGTGTCCAACGGTGTCCAACGGTGTCCAACGGTGTCCCACGTTGTCCCACGTTGTCCCACGTTGTCCCACGATGTCCCACGTTGTCCCACGTTGTTCCATGGTTTCCCACGTTGTCCCACGTTGTCCCACGTTGTCCCACGGTGTCCAACGATGTCCAACGGTGTCCAACGGTGTCCAACGGTGTCCAACGGTGTCCCACGTTGTCCCACGTTGTGCCACGTTGTCCCACGGTGTCCAACGATGTCCAACGGTGTCCAACGGTGTCCAACGGTGTCCAACGGTGTCCCACGTTGTCCCACGTTGTCCCACGTTGTCCCACGATGTCCCACGTTGTCCCACGTTGTTCCATGGTTTCCCACGTTGTCCCACGTTGTCCCACGTTGTCCCACGGTGTCCAACGATGTCCAACGGTGTCCAACGGTGTCCAACGGTGTCCAACGGTGTCCCACGTTGTCCCACGTTGTCCCACGTTGTCCCACGTTGTCCCACGTTGTCCCACGTTGTCCCACGTTGTCCCACGATGTCCCACGTTGTCCCACGTTGTCCCACGGTGTCCAACGATGTCCAACGGTGTCCCACGTTGTCCAACGGTGTCCCACGTTGTCCCACGTTGTCCCACGTTGTCCCACGTTGTCAAACGATGTCCCACGTTGTCCCACGTTGTCCCACGTTGTCCCACGTTGTCCCACGTTGTCCCACGTTGTCCCACGTTGTCCCACGTTGTCCCACGTTGTCCCACGGTGTCCAACGATGTCCAACGGTGTCCAACGGTGTCCCACGGTGTCCAACGGTGTCCCACGTTGTCCCACGTTGTCCCACGTTGTCCCACGTTGTCCCACGTTGTCCCACGTTGTCCCACGTTGTCCAACGATGTCCAACGGTGTCCCACGTTGTCCCACGTTGTTCCATGGTTTCCCACGTTGTCCCACGTTGTCCCACGTTGTCCCACGGTGTCCAACGATGTCCAACGGTGTCCAACGGTGTCCAACGGTGTCCAACGGTGTCCCACGTTGTCCCACGTTGTCCCACGTTGTCCCACGGTGTCCAACGATGTCCAACGGTGTCCCACGTTGTCCCACGTTGTCCCACGTTGTCCCACGTTGTCCCACGTTGTCCCACGTTGTCCCACGTTGTCCCACGTTGTCCCACGATGTCCCACGTTGTCCCACGTTGTCCCACGTTGTCCCACGTTGTCCCACGTTGTCCCACGTTGTCCCACGTTGTCCCACGTTGTCCCACGTTGTCCCACGTTGTCCCACGTTGTCCCACGTTGTTCCATGGTTTCCCACGTTGTCCCACGTTGTCCCACGTTGTCCCACGTTGTCCCACGGTGTCCAACGATGTCCAACGATGTCCAACGGTGTCCCACGTTGTCCCACGTTGTTCCATGGTTTCCCACGTTGTCCCACGTTGTCCCACGTTGTCCCACGATGTCCCACGTTGTCCCACGTTGTCCCACGTTGTCCCACGTTGTCCCACGTTGTCCCACGTTGTCCCACGTTGTCCCACGTTGTCCCACGTTGTCCCACGTTGTCCCACGGTGTCCAACGATGTCCAACGGTGTCCAACGGTGTCCCACGGTGTCCAACGGTGTCCCACGTTGTCCCACGTTGTCCCACGTTGTCCCACGTTGTCCCACGTTGTCCCACGTTGTCCCACGTTGTCCAACGATGTCCAACGGTGTCCCACGTTGTCCCACGTTGTTCCATGGTTTCCCACGTTGTCCCACGTTGTCCCACGTTGTCCCACGGTGTCCAACGATGTCCAACGGTGTCCAACGGTGTCCAACGGTGTCCAACGGTGTCCCACGTTGTCCCACGTTGTCCCACGTTGTCCCACGTTGTCCCACGTTTTCCCACGTTGTCCCACGTTGTCCCACGTTGTCCCACGTTGTCCCACGTTGTCCCACGTTGTCCCACGTTGTCCCACGGTGTCCAACGATGTCCAACGGTGTCCAACGGTGTCCCACGGTGTCCAACGGTGTCCCACGTTGTCCCACGTTGTCCCACGTTGTCCCACGTTGTCCCACGTTGTCCCACGTTGTCCCACGTTGTCCAACGATGTCCAACGGTGTCCCACGTTGTCCCACGTTGTTCCATGGTTTCCCACGTTGTCCCACGTTGTCCCACGTTGTCCCACGGTGTCCAACGATGTCCAACGGTGTCCAACGGTGTCCAACGGTGTCCAACGGTGTCCCACGTTGTCCCACGTTGTCCCACGTTGTCCCACGGTGTCCAACGATGTCCAACGGTGTCCCACGTTGTCCCACGTTGTCCCACGTTGTTCCACGTTGTCCCACGTTGTCCCACGATGTCCCACGTTGTCCCACGTTGTTCCATGGTTTCCCACGTTGTCCCACGTTGTCCCACGTTGTCCCACGTTGTCCCACGGTGTCCAACGATGTCCAACGATGTCCAACGGTGTCCCACGTTGTCCCACGTTGTTCCATGGTTTCCCACGTTGTCCCACGTTGTCCCACGTTGTCCCACGGTGTCCAACGATGTCCAACGGTGTCCAACGGTGTCCAACGGTGTCCAACGGTGTCCCACGTTGTCCCACGTTGTCCCACGTTGTCCCACGATGTCCCACGTTGTCCCACGTTGTTCCATGGTTTCCCACGTTGTCCCACGTTGTCCCACGTTGTCCCACGGTGTCCAACGATGTCCAACGGTGTCCAACGGTGTCCAACGGTGTCCAACGGTGTCCAACGGTGTCCAACGATGTCCCACGTTGTCCCACGTTGTCCCACGTTGTCCCACGTTGTCCCACGATGTCCCACGTTGTCCCACGTTGTCCCACGTTGTCCCACGTTGTCCGACGTTGTCCCACGGTGTCCAACGGTGTCCAACGATGTCCCACGTTGTCCCACGTTGTCCCACGTTGTCCCACGTTGTCCCACGTTGTCCCACGTTGTCCCACGTTGTCCCACGTTGTCCCACGTTGTCCCACGTTGTCCCACGTTGTCCCACGTTGTCCCACGTTGTCCCACGGTGTCCAACGGTGTCCAACGATGTCCCACGTTGTCCCACGTTGTCCCACGTTGTCCCACGTTGTCCCACGATGTCCCACGTTGTCCCACGTTGTCCCACGTTGTCCCACGTTGTCCCACGTTGTCCCACGTTGTCCCACGTTGTCCCACGTTGTCCCACGTTGTCCCACGGTGTCCAACGATGTCCAACGGTGTCCAGCGATGTCCAACGGTGTCCCACGTTGTCCCACGTTTTCCCACGTTGTCCCACGTTGTCCCACGTTGTCCCACGTTGTCCCACGATGTCCAACGTTGTCCCACGTTGTCCCACGTTGTCCCACGTTGTCCCACGTTGTCCCACGTTGTCCCACGTTGTCCCACGTTGTCCCACGTTGTCCCACGTTGTCCCACGTTGTTCCATGGTTTCCCACGTTGTCCCACGTTGTCCCACGTTGTCCCACGTTGTCCCACGGTGTCCAACGATGTCCAACGATGTCCAACGGTGTCCCACGTTGTCCCACGTTGTTCCATGGTTTCCCACGTTGTCCCACGTTGTCCCACGTTGTCCCACGGTGTCCAACGATGTCCAACGGTGTCCAACGGTGTCCAACGGTGTCCAACGGTGTCCCACGTTGTCCCACGTTGTCCCACGTTGTCCCACGTTGTCCCACGGTGTCCAACGATGTCCAACGGTGTCCAACGGTGTCCAACGGTGTCCAACGGTGTCCAACGGTGTCCAACGGTGTCCCACGTTGTCCCACGTTGACCCACGTTGTCCCACGTTGTTCCATGGTTTCCCACGTTGTCCCACGTTGTCCCACGTTGTCCCACGTTGTCCCACGGTGTCCAACGATGTCCAACGATGTCCAACGGTGTCCCACGTTGTCCCACGTTGTCCCACGATGTCCCACGTTGTCCCACGTTGTTCCATGGTTTCCCACGTTGTCCCACGTTGTCCCACGTTGTCCCACGGTGTCCAACGATGTCCAACGGTGTCCAACGGTGTCCAACGGTGTCCAACGGTGTCCCACGTTGTCCCACGTTGTCCCACGTTGTCCCACGGTGTCCAACGATGTCCAACGGTGTCCAACGGTGTCCAACGGTGTCCAACGGTGTCCCACGTTGTCCCACGTTGACCCACGTTGTCCCACGATGTCCCACGTTGTCCCACGTTGTTCCATGGTTTCCCACGTTGTCCCACGTTGTCCCACGTTGTCCCACGGTGTCCAACGATGTCCAACGGTGTCCAACGGTGTCCAACGGTGTCCAACGGTGTCCCACGTTGTCCCACGTTGTCCCACGTTGTCCCACGTTGTCCCACGTTGTCCCACGATGTCCCACGTTGTCGCACGATGTCCCACGTTGTCCCACGTTGTCCCACGTGGTCCCACGTTGTCCCACGTTGTCCCACGGTGTCCAACGGTGTCCAACGATGTCCCACGTTGTCCCACGTTGTCCCACGTTGTCCCACGTTGTCCCACGTTGTCCCACGTTGTCCCACGGTGTCCAACGATGTCCCACGGTGTCCAACGGTGTCCCACGGTGTCCAACGGTGTCCCACGTTGTCCCACGTTGTCCCACGTTGTCCCACGTTGTCCCACGTTGTCCCACGTTGTCCCACGTTGTCCAACGATGTCCAACGGTGTCCCACGTTATCCCACGTTGTTCCATGGTTTCCCACGTTGTCCCACGTTGTCCCACGTTGTCCCACGGTGTCCAACGATGTCCAACGGTGTCCAACGGTGTCCAACGGTGTCCAACGGTGTCCCACGTTGTCCCACGTTGTCCCACGTTGTCCCACGGTGTCCAACGATGTCCAACGGTGTCCCACGTTGTCCCACGTTGTCCCACGTTGTCCCACGTTGTCCCGCGTTGTCCCACGTTGTCCCACGTTGTCCCACGTTGTCCCACGTTGTCCCACGTTGTCCCACGTTGTCCCACGTTGTCCCACGTTGTCCCACGTTGTCCCACGTTTTCCCACGTTGTCCCACGTTGTCCCACGTTGTCCCACGTTGTCCCACGTTGTCCCACGTTGTCCCACGTTGTCCCACGTTGTCCCACGTTGTCCCACGTTGTCCCACGTTGTCCCACGTTGTCCCACGTTGTCCCACGTTGTCCCACGTTGTCCCACGTTGTCCCACGTTTTCCCACGTTGTCCCACGTTGTCCCACGGTGTCCAACGATGTCCAACGGTGTCCCACGTTGTCCAACGGTGTCCCACGTTGTCCCACGTTGTCCCACGTTGTCCCACGTTGTCAAACGATGTCCCACGTTGTCCCACGTTGTCCCACGTTGTCCCACGTTGTCCCACGTTGTCCCACGTTGTCCCACGTTGTCCCACGTTGTCCCACGTTGTCCCACGGTGTCCAACGATGTCCAACGGTGTCCAACGGTGTCCCACGGTGTCCAACGGTGTCCCACGTTGTCCCACGTTGTCCCACGTTGTCCCACGTTGTCCCACGTTGTCCCACGTTGTCCCACGTTGTCCCACGTTGTCCCACGTTGTCCAACGATGTCCAACGGTGTCCCACGTTGTCCCACGTTGTTCCATGGTTTCCCACGTTGTCCCACGTTGTCCCACGTTGTCCCACGGTGTCCAACGGTGTCCAACGGTGTCCCACGTTGTCCCACGTTGTCCCACGTTGTCCCACGGTGTCCAACGATGTCCAACGGTGTCCCACGTTGTCCCACGTTGTCCCACGTTGTCCCACGTTGTCCCACGTTGTCCCACGTTGTCCCACGTTGTCCCACGTTGTCCCACGATGTCCCACGTTGTCCCACGTTGTCCCACGTTGTCCCACGTTGTCCCACGTTGTCCCACGTTGTCCCACGTTGTCCCACGTTGTCCCACGTTGTCCCACGTTGTCCCACGTTGTTCCATGGTTTCCCACGTTGTCCCACGTTGTCCCACGTTGTCCCACGTTGTCCCACGGTGTCCAACGATGTCCAACGATGTCCAACGGTGTCCCACGTTGTCCCACGTTGTTCCATGGTTTCCCACGTTGTCCCACGTTGTCCGACGTTGTCCCACGGTGTCCAACGATGTCCAACGGTGTCCAACGGTGTCCAACGGTGTCCAACGGTGTCCCACGTTGTCCCACGTTGTCCCACGTTGTCCCACGATGTCCCACGTTGTCCCACGTTGTTCCATGGTTTCCCACGTTGTCCCACGTTGTCCCACGTTGTCCCACGGTGTCCAACGATGTCCAACGGTGTCCAACGGTGTCCAACGGTGTCCAACGGTGTCCCACGTTGTCCCACGTTGTCCCACGTTGTCCCACGATGTCCCACGTTGTCCCACGTTGTTCCATGGTTTCCCACGTTGTCCCACGTTGTCCCACGTTGTCCCACGGTGTCCAACGATGTCCAACGGTGTCCAACGGTGTCCAACGGTGTCCAACGGTGTCCCACGTTGTCCCACGTTGTCCCACGGTGTCCAACGATGTCCAACGGTGTCCAACGGTGTCCCACGGTGTCCAACGGTGTCCCACGTTGTCCCACGTTGTCCCACGTTGTCCCACGTTGTCCCACGTTGTCCCACGTTGTCCCACGTTGTCCAACGATGTCCAACGGTGTCCCACGTTGTCCCACGTTGTTCCATGGTTTCCCACGTTGTCCCACGTTGTCCCACGTTGTCCCACGGTGTCCAACGATGTCCAACGGTGTCCAACGGTGTCCAACGGTGTCCAACGGTGTCCCACGTTGTCCCACGTTGTCCCACGTTGTCCCACGGTGTCCAACGATGTCCAACGGTGTCCCACGTTGTCCCACGTTGTCCCACGTTGTCCCACGTTGTCCCACGTTGTCCCACGATGTCCCGCGTTGTCCCACGTTGTCCCACGTTGTCCCACGTTGTCCCACGTTGTCCCACGTTGTCCCACGTTGTCCCACGTTGTCCCACGTTGTCCCACGGTGTCCAACGATGTCCAACGGTGTCCAACGGTGTCCAACGGTGTCCAACGGTGTCCCACGTTGTCCCACGTTGTCCCACGTTGTCCCACGATGTCCCACGTTGTCCCACGTTGTTCCGTGGTTTCCCACGTTGTCCCACGTTGTCCCACGTTGTCCCACGGTGTCCAACGATGTCCAACGGTGTCCAACGGTGTCCAACGGTGTCCAACGGTGTCCCACGTTGTCCCACGTTGTCCCACGTTGTCCCACGGTGTCCAACGATGTCCAACGGTGTCCAACGGTGTCCAACGGTGTCCAACGGTGTCCCACGTTGTCCCACGTTGTCCCACGTTGTCCCACGATGTCCCACGTTGTCCCACGTTGTTCCATGGTTTCCCACGTTGTCCCACGTTGTCCCACGTTGTCCCACGGTGTCCAACGATGTCCAACGGTGTCCAACGGTGTCCAACGGTGTCCAACGGTGTCCCACGTTGTCCCACGTTGTCCCACGTTGTCCCACGGTGTCCAACGATGTCCAACGGTGTCCCACGTTGTCCCACGTTGTCCCACGTTGTCCCACGTTGTCCCACGTTGTCCCACGTTGTCCCACGTTGTCCCACGTTGTCCCACGATGTCCCACGTTGTCCCACGTTGTCCCACGTTGTCCCACGTTGTCCCACGTTGTCCCACGTTGTCCCACGTTGTCCCACGTTGTCCCACGTTGTCCCACGTTGTCCCACGTTGTTCCATGGTTTCCCACGTTGTCCCACGTTGTCCCACGTTGTCCCACGTTGTCCCACGGTGTCCAACGATGTCCAACGATGTCCAACGGTGTCCCACGTTGTCCCACGTTGTTCCATGGTTTCCCACGTTGTCCCACGTTGTCCCACGTTGTCCCACGGTGTCCAACGATGTCCAACGGTGTCCAACGGTGTCCAACGGTGTCCAACGGTGTCCCACGTTGTCCCACGTTGTCCCACGTTGTCCCACGATGTCCCACGTTGTCCCACGTTGTTCCATGGTTTCCCACGTTGTCCCACGTTGTCCCACGTTGTCCCACGGTGTCCAACGATGTCCAACGGTGTCCAACGGTGTCCAACGGTGTCCAACGGTGTCCCACGTTGTCCCACGTTGTCCCACGTTGTCCCACGATGTCCCACGTTGTCCCACGTTGTTCCATGGTTTCCCACGTTGTCCCACGTTGTCCCACGTTGTCCCACGGTGTCCAACGATGTCCAACGGTGTCCAACGGTGTCCAACGGTGTCCAACGGTGTCCCACGTTGTCCCACGTTGTCCCACGGTGTCCAACGATGTCCAACGGTGTCCAACGGTGTCCCACGGTGTCCAACGGTGTCCCACGTTGTCCCACGTTGTCCCACGTTGTCCCACGTTGTCCCACGTTGTCCCACGTTGTCCCACGTTGTCCAACGATGTCCAACGGTGTCCCACGTTGTCCCACGTTGTTCCATGGTTTCCCACGTTGTCCCACGTTGTCCCACGTTGTCCCACGGTGTCCAACGATGTCCAACGGTGTCCAACGGTGTCCAACGGTGTCCAACGGTGTCCCACGTTGTCCCACGTTGTCCCACGTTGTTCCATGGTTTCCCACGTTGTCCCACGTTGTCCCACGTTGTCCCACGGTGTCCAACGATGTCCAA
Organism: Bombus terrestris; assembly: GCF_910591885.1. Taxonomy (NCBI): domain Eukaryota; kingdom Metazoa; phylum Arthropoda; class Insecta; order Hymenoptera; family Apidae; genus Bombus; species Bombus terrestris. The sequence goes on from NW_025963726.1 coordinate 32,764, forward strand.
CGGTGTCCAACGGTGTCCAACGGTGTCCAACGGTGTCCCACGTTGTCCCACGTTGTCCCACGGTGTCCAACGATGTCCAACGGTGTCCAACGGTGTCCCACGGTGTCCAACGGTGTCCCACGTTGTCCCACGTTGTCCCACGTTGTCCCACGTTGTCCCACGTTGTCCCACGTTGTCCCACGTTGTCCAACGATGTCCAACGGTGTCCCACGTTGTCCCACGTTGTTCCATGGTTTCCCACGTTGTCCCACGTTGTCCCACGTTGTCCCACGGTGTCCAACGATGTCCAACGGTGTCCAACGGTGTCCAACGGTGTCCAACGGTGTCCCACGTTGTCCCACGTTGTCCCACGTTGTCCCACGGTGTCCAACGATGTCCAACGGTGTCCCACGTTGTCCCACGTTGTCCCACGTTGTCCCACGTTGTCCCACGTTGTCCCACGATGTCCCGCGTTGTCCCACGTTGTCCCACGTTGTCCCACGTTGTCCCACGTTGTCCCACGTTGTCCCACGTTGTCCCACGTTGTCCCACGTTGTCCCACGGTGTCCAACGATGTCCAACGGTGTCCAACGGTGTCCAACGGTGTCCAACGGTGTCCCACGTTGTCCCACGTTGTCCCACGTTGTCCCACGATGTCCCACGTTGTCCCACGTTGTTCCGTGGTTTCCCACGTTGTCCCACGTTGTCCCACGTTGTCCCACGGTGTCCAACGATGTCCAACGGTGTCCAACGGTGTCCAACGGTGTCCAACGGTGTCCCACGTTGTCCCACGTTGTCCCACGTTGTCCCACGGTGTCCAACGATGTCCAACGGTGTCCAACGGTGTCCAACGGTGTCCAACGGTGTCCCACGTTGTCCCACGTTGTCCCACGTTGTCCCACGATGTCCCACGTTGTCCCACGTTGTTCCATGGTTTCCCACGTTGTCCCACGTTGTCCCACGTTGTCCCACGGTGTCCAACGATGTCCAACGGTGTCCAACGGTGTCCAACGGTGTCCAACGGTGTCCCACGTTGTCCCACGTTGTCCCACGTTGTCCCACGGTGTCCAACGATGTCCAACGGTGTCCCACGTTGTCCCACGTTGTCCCACGTTGTCCCACGTTGTCCCACGTTGTCCCACGTTGTCCCACGTTGTCCCACGTTGTCCCACGATGTCCCACGTTGTCCCACGTTGTCCCACGTTGTCCCACGTTGTCCCACGTTGTCCCACGTTGTCCCACGTTGTCCCACGTTGTCCCACGTTGTCCCACGTTGTCCCACGTTGTTCCATGGTTTCCCACGTTGTCCCACGTTGTCCCACGTTGTCCCACGTTGTCCCACGGTGTCCAACGATGTCCAACGATGTCCAACGGTGTCCCACGTTGTCCCACGTTGTTCCATGGTTTCCCACGTTGTCCCACGTTGTCCCACGTTGTCCCACGGTGTCCAACGATGTCCAACGGTGTCCAACGGTGTCCAACGGTGTCCAACGGTGTCCCACGTTGTCCCACGTTGTCCCACGTTGTCCCACGATGTCCCACGTTGTCCCACGTTGTTCCATGGTTTCCCACGTTGTCCCACGTTGTCCCACGTTGTCCCACGGTGTCCAACGATGTCCAACGGTGTCCAACGGTGTCCAACGGTGTCCAACGGTGTCCCACGTTGTCCCACGTTGTCCCACGTTGTCCCACGATGTCCCACGTTGTCCCACGTTGTTCCATGGTTTCCCACGTTGTCCCACGTTGTCCCACGTTGTCCCACGGTGTCCAACGATGTCCAACGGTGTCCAACGGTGTCCAACGGTGTCCAACGGTGTCCCACGTTGTCCCACGTTGTCCCACGGTGTCCAACGATGTCCAACGGTGTCCAACGGTGTCCCACGGTGTCCAACGGTGTCCCACGTTGTCCCACGTTGTCCCACGTTGTCCCACGTTGTCCCACGTTGTCCCACGTTGTCCCACGTTGTCCAACGATGTCCAACGGTGTCCCACGTTGTCCCACGTTGTTCCATGGTTTCCCACGTTGTCCCACGTTGTCCCACGTTGTCCCACGGTGTCCAACGATGTCCAACGGTGTCCAACGGTGTCCAACGGTGTCCAACGGTGTCCCACGTTGTCCCACGTTGTCCCACGTTGTCCCACGGTGTCCAACGATGTCCAACGGTGTCCCACGTTGTCCCACGTTGTCCCACGTTGTCCCACGTTGTCCCACGTTGTCCCACGTTGTTCCATGGTTTCCCACGTTGTCCCACGTTGTCCCACGTTGTCCCACGTTGTCCCACGGTGTCCAACGATGTCCAACGATGTCCAACGGTGTCCCACGTTGTCCCACGTTGTTCCATGGTTTCCCACGTTGTCCCACGTTGTCCCACGTTGTCCCACGGTGTCCAACGATGTCCAACGGTGTCCAACGGTGTCCAACGGTGTCCAACGGTGTCCCACGTTGTCCCACGTTGTCCCACGTTGTCCCACGATGTCCCACGTTGTCCCACGTTGTTCCGTGGTTTCCCACGTTGTCCCACGTTGTCCCACGTTGTCCCACGGTGTCCAACGATGTCCAACGGTGTCCAACGGTGTCCAACGGTGTCCAACGGTGTCCCACGTTGTCCCACGTTGTCCCACGTTGTCCCACGGTGTCCAACGATGTCCAACGGTGTCCAACGGTGTCCAACGGTGTCCAACGGTGTCCCACGTTGTCCCACGTTGTCCCACGTTGTCCCACGATGTCCCACGTTGTCCCACGTTGTTCCATGGTTTCCCACGTTGTCCCACGTTGTCCCACGTTGTCCCACGGTGTCCAACGATGTCCAACGGTGTCCAACGGTGTCCAACGGTGTCCAACGGTGTCCCACGTTGTCCCACGTTGTCCCACGTTGTCCCACGTTGTCCCACGTTGTCCCACGATGTCCCACGTTGTCCCACGTTGTCCCACGTTGTCCCACGTTGTCCCACGTGGTCCCACGTTGTCCCACGTTGTCCCACGGTGTCCAACGGTGTCCAACGATGTCCCACGTTGTCCCACGTTGTCCCACGTTGTCCCACGTTGTCCCACGATGTCCCACGTTGTCCCACGTTGTCCCACGTTGTCCCACGTTGTCCCACGTTGTCCCACGTTGTCCCACGTTGTCCCACGTTGTCCCACGTTGTCCCACGGTGTCCCACGTTGTCCCACGTTGTCCCACGGTGTCCAACGATGTCCAACGGTGTCCAGCGATGTCCAACGGTGTCCCACGTTGTCCCACGTTTTCCCTCGTTGTCCCACGTTGTCCCACGGTGTCCAACGATGTCCAACGATGTCCAACGGTGTCCCACGTTGTCCCACGTTGTTCCATGGTTTCCCACGTTGTCCCACGTTGTCCCACGTTGTCCCACGTTGTCCCACGTTGTCCCACGTTGTCCCACGTTGTCCCACGTTGTCCCACGGTGTCCAACGATGTCCAACGGTGTCCAACGGTGTCCAACGGTGTCCAACGGTGTCCCACGTTGTCCCACGTTGTCCCACGTTGTCCCACGATGTCCCACGTTGTCCCACGTTGTTCCATGGTTTCCCACGTTGTCCCACGTTGTCCCACGTTGTCCCACGGTGTCCAACGATGTCCAACGGTGTCCAACGGTGTCCAACGGTGTCCAACGGTGTCCAACGGTGTCCCACGTTGTCCCACGTTGTCCCACGTTGTCCCACGTTGTCCCACGTTGTCCCACGATGTCCCACGTTGTCCCACGATGTCCCACGTTGTCCCACGTTGTCCCACGTGGTCCCACGTTGTCCCACGTTGTCCCACGGTGTCGAACGGTGTCCAACGATGTCCCACGTTGTCCCACGTTGTCCCACGTTGTCCCACGTTGTCCCACGATGTCCCACGTTGTCCCACGTTGTCCCACGTTGTCCCACGTTGTCCCACGTTGTCCCACGTTGTCCCACGTTGTCCCACGTTGTCCCACGTTGTCCCACGTTGTCCCACGTTGTCCCACGGTGTCCAACGATGTCCAACGGTGTCCAACGGTGTCCCACGGTGTCCCAACGGTGTCCCACGTTGTCCCACGTTGTCCCACGTTGTCCCACGTTGTCCCACGTTGTCCCACGTTGTCCCACGTTGTCCAACGATGTCCAACGGTGTCCCACGTTGTCCCACGTTGTTCCACGGTTTCCCACGTTGTCCCACGTTGTCCCACGGTGTCCAACGATGTCCAACGGTGTCCAACGGTGTCCAACGGTGTCCAACGGTGTCCCACGTTGTCCCACGTTGTCCCACGTTGTCCCACGGTGTCCAACGATGTCCAACGGTGTCCCACGTTGTCCCACGTTGTCCCACGTTGTCCCACGTTGTCCCACGTTGTCCCACGATGTCCCGCGTTGTCCCACGTTGTCCCACGTTGTCCCACGTTGTCCCACGTTGTCCCACGTTGTCCCACGTTGTCCCACGTTGTCCCACGTTGTCCCACGTTGTCCCACGTTTTCCCACGTTGTCCCACGTTGTCCCACGTTGTCCCACGTTGTCCCACGTTGTCCCACGTTGTCCCACGTTGTCCCACGTTGTCCCACGTTGTTCCATGGTTTCCCACGTTGTCCCACGTTGTCCCACGTTGTCCCACGTTGTCCCACGGTGTCCAACGATGTCCAACGATGTCCAACGGTGTCCCACGTTGTCCCACGTTGTTCCATGGTTTCCCACGTTGTCCCACGTTGTCCGACGTTGTCCCACGGTGTCCAACGATGTCCAACGGTGTCCAACGGTGTCCAACGGTGTCCAACGGTGTCCCACGTTGTCCCACGTTGTCCCACGTTGTCCCACGATGTCCCACGTTGTCCCACGTTGTTCCATGGTTTCCCACGTTGTCCCACGTTGTCCCACGTTGTCCCACGGTGTCCAACGATGTCCAACGGTGTCCAACGGTGTCCAACGGTGTCCAACGGTGTCCCACGTTGTCCCACGTTGTCCCACGTTGTCCCACGATGTCCCACGTTGTCCCACGTTGTTCCATGGTTTCCCACGTTGTCCCACGTTGTCCCACGTTGTCCCACGGTGTCCAACGATGTCCAACGGTGTCCAACGGTGTCCAACGGTGTCCAACGGTGTCCCACGTTGTCCCACGTTGTCCCACGGTGTCCAACGATGTCCAACGGTGTCCAACGGTGTCCCACGGTGTCCAACGGTGTCCCACGTTGTCCCACGTTGTCCCACGTTGTCCCACGTTGTCCCACGTTGTCCCACGTTGT
>NW_025963727.1:0-37870 GCF_910591885.1 Bombus terrestris
CCCACGTTGTCCCACGTTGTCCCACGTTGTCCCACGTTGTCCCACGTTGTCCAACGATGTCCAACGGTGTCCCACGTTGTCCCACGTTGTCCCACGTTGTCCCACGTTGTCCCACGTTGTCCCACGTTGTCCCACGTTGTCCCACGTTGTCCCACGTTGTCCCACGTTGTCCCACGTTGTCCCACGTTGTCCCACGGTGTCCAACGGTGTCCAACGATGTCCCACGTTGTCCCACGTTGTCCCACGTTGTCCCACGTTGTCCCACGATGTCCCACGTTGTCCCACGTTGTCCCACGTTGTCCCACGTTGTCCCACGTTGTCCCACGTTGTCCCACGTTGTCCCACGTTGTCCCACGTTGTCCCACGTTGTCCGACGTTGTCCCACGTTGTCCCACGTTGTCCCACGTTGTCCCACGGTGTCCAACGATGTCCAACGATGTCCAACGGTGTCCCACGTTGTCCCACGTTGTTCCATGGTTTCCCACGTTGTCCCACGTTGTCCCACGTTGTCCCACGGTGTCCAACGATGTCCAACGGTGTCCAACGGTGTCCAACGGTGTCCCACGTTGTCCCACGATGTCCCACGTTGTCCCACGTTGTCCCACGGTGTCCAACGGTGTCCAACGATGTCCCACGTTGTCCCACGTTGTCCCACGTTGTCCCACGTTGTCCCACGATGTCCCACGTTGTCCCACGTTGTCCCACGTTGTCCCACGTTGTCCCACGTTGTCCCACGTTGTCCCACGTTGTCCCACGTTGTCCCACGTTGTCCCACGATGTCCCACGTTGTCCCACGTTGTCCCACGTTGTCCCACGTTGTCCCACGTTGTCCCACGTTGTCCCACGTTGTCCCACGTTGTCCGACGTTGTCCCACGTTGTCCCACGTTGTCCCACGTTGTCCCACGGTGTCCAACGATGTCCAACGATGTCCAACGGTGTCCCACGTTGTCCCACGTTGTTCCATGGTTTCCCACGTTGTCCCACGTTGTCCCACGTTGTCCCACGTTGTCCCACGTTGTCCCACGTTGTCCCACGATGTCCCACGTTGTCCCACGTTGTCCCACGTTGTCCCACGATGTCCCACGTTGTCCCACGTTGTCCCACGGTGTCCAACGGTGTCCAACGATGTCCCACGTTGTCCCACGTTGTCCCACGTTGTCCCACGTTGTCCCACGATGTCCCACGTTGTCCCACGTTGTCCCACGTTGTCCCACGTTGTCCCACGTTGTCCCACGATGTCCCACGTTGTCCCACGTTGTCCCACGTTGTCCCACGTTGTCCCACGTTGTCCCACGTTGTCCCACGTTGTCCCACGTTGTCCCACGTTGTCCCACGTTGTCCCACGTTGTCCCACGGTGTCCAACGATGTCCAACGGTGTCCAGCGATGTCCAACGGTGTCCCACGTTGTCCCACGTTTTCCCACGTTGTCCCACGTTGTCCCACGGTGTCCAACGATGTCCAACGATGTCCAACGGTGTCCCACGTTGTCCCACGTTGTTCCATGGTTTCCCACGTTGTCCCACGTTGTCCCACGTTGTCCCACGGTGTCCAACGATGTCCAACGGTGTCCAACGGTGTCCAACGGTGTCCAACGGTGTCCCACGTTGTCCCACGTTGTCCCACGTTGTCCCACGTTGTCCCACGTTGTCCCACGATGTCCCACGTTGTCCCACGTTGTCCCACGTTGTCCCACGTTGTCCCACGTGGTCCCACGTTGTCCCACGTTGTCCCACGGTGTCCAACGATGTCCAACGGTGTCCCACGTTGTCCAACGGTGTCCCACGTTGTCCCACGTTGTCCCACGTTGTCCCACGTTGTCCCACGATGTCCCACGTTGTCCCACGTTGTCCCACGTTGTCCCACGTTGTCCCACGTTGTCCCACGTTGTCCCACGTTGTCCCACGTTGTCCCACGTTGTCCCACGTTGTCCCACGTTGTCCCACGTTGTCCCACGGTGTCCCACGGTGTCCAACGATGTCCAACGGTGTCCCACGTTGTCCCACGTTGTCCCACGATGTCCCACGTTGTCCCACGTTGTCCCACGTTGTCCCACGTTGTCCCACGTTGTCCCACGTTGTCCCACGTGGTCCCACGTTGTCCCACGTTGTCCCACGGTGTCCAACGATGTCCAACGGTGTCCCACGTTGTCCAACGGTGTCCCACGTTGTCCCACGTTGTCCCACGTTGTCCCACGTTGTCCCACGATGTCCCACGTTGTCCCACGTTGTCCCACGTTGTCCCACGTTGTCCCACGTTGTCCCACGTTGTCCCACGTTGTCCCACGTTGTCCCACGTTGTCCCACGTTGTCCCACGTTGTCCCACGGTGTCCAACGATGTCCAACGGTGTCCTGTCCAACGGTGTCCAACGGTGTCCCACGGTGTCCAACGGTGTCCCACGTTGTCCCACGTTGTCCCACGTTGTCCCACGTTGTCCCACGTTGTCCCACGTTGTCCCACGTTGTCCCACGTTGTCCCACGGTGTCCCACGGTGTCCCACGATGTCCAACGGTGTCCCACGTTGTCCCACGTTGTCCCACGATGTCCCACGTTGTCCCACGTTGTCCCACGTTGTCCCACGTTGTCCCACGTTGTCCCACGTTGTCCCACGTGGTCCCACGTTGTCCCACGTTGTCCCACGGTGTCCAACGATGTCCAACGGTGTCCCACGTTGTCCCACGTTGTCCCACGTTGTCCCACGTTGTCCCACGTTGTCCCACGTTGTCCCACGTTGTCCCACGGTGTCCAACGATGTCCAACGGTGTCCAACGGTGTCCCACGGTGTCCAACGGTGTCCCACGTTGTCCCACGTTGTCCCACGTTGTCCCGTCCCACGTTGTCCCACGTTGTCCCACGTTGTCCAACGATGTCCAACGGTGTCCCACGTTGTCCCACGTTGTTCCATGGTTTCCCACGTTGTCCCACGTTGTCCCACGTTGTCCCACGGTGTCCAACGATGTCCAACGGTGTCCAACGGTGTCCAACGGTGTCCAACGGTGTCCCACGTTGTCCCACGTTGTCCCACGTTGTCCCACGGTGTCCAACGATGTCCAACGGTGTCCCACGTTGTCCCACGTTGTCCCACGATGTCCCACGTTGTCCCACGTTGTCCCACGTTGTCCCACGTTGTCCAACGTTGTCCCACGTTGTCCCACGTTGTCCCACGTTGTCCCACGTTGTCCCACGTTGTCCCACGGTGTCCAACGATGTCCAACGGTGTCCAACGGTGTCCCACGTTGTCCCACGTTGTCCCACGTTGTCCCACGTTGTCCCACGTTGTCCCACGTTGTCCAACGATGTCCAACGGTGTCCCACGTTGTCCCACGTTGTCCCACGTTGTCCCACGTTGTCCCACGTTGTCCCACGTTGTCCCACGTTGTCCCACGTGGTCCCACGTTGTCCCACGTTGTCCCACGGTGTCCAACGATGTCCAACGGTGTCCCACGTTGTCCAACGGTGTCCCACGTTGTCCCACGTTGTCCCACGTTGTCCCACGATGTCCCACGTTGTCCCACGTTGTCCCACGTTGTCCCACGTTGTCCCACGTTGTCCCACGTTGTCCCACGTTGTCCCACGTTGTCCCACGTTGTCCCACGTTGTCCCACGTTGTCCCACGGTGTCCAACGATGTCCAACGGTGTCCAACGGTGTCCCACGGTGTCCAACGGTGTCCCACGTTGTCCCACGTTGTCCCACGTTGTCCCACGTTGTCCCACGTTGTCCCACGTTGTCCCACGTTGTCCCACGTTGTCCCACGTTGTCCCACGTTGTCCCACGTTGTCCCACGTTGTCCCACGGTGTCCCACGGTGTCCAACGATGTCCAACGGTGTCCCACGTTGTCCCACGTTGTCCCACGTTGTCCCACGTTGTCCCACGTTGTCCCACGTTGTCCCACGTTGTCCCACGTTGTCCCACGTTGTCCCACGTTGTCCCACGTTGTCCCACGGTGTCCAACGATGTCCAACGGTGTCCAGCGATGTCCAACGGTGTCCCACGTTGTCCCACGTTTTCCCACGTTGTCCCACGTTGTCCCACGGTGTCCAACGATGTCCAACGATGTCCAACGGTGTCCCACGTTGTCCCACGTTGTTCCATGGTTTCCCACGTTGTCCCACGTTGTCCCACGTTGTCCCACGGTGTCCAACGATGTCCAACGGTGTCCAACGGTGTCCAACGGTGTCCAACGGTGTCCCACGTTGTCCCACGTTGTCCCACGTTGTCCCACGTTGTCCCACGTTGTCCCACGATGTCCCACGTTGTCCCACGGTGTCCAACGATGTCCAACGGTGTCCCACGTTGTCCAACGGTGTCCCACGTTGTCCCACGTTGTCCCACGTTGTCCCACGTTGTCCCACGTTGTCCCACGTTGTCCCACGTTGTCCCACGTTGTCCCACGTTGTCCCACGTTGTCCCACGTGGTCCCACGTTGTCCCACGTTGTCCCACGGTGTCCAACGATGTCCAACGGTGTCCCACGTTGTCCAACGGTGTCCCACGTTGTCCCACGTTGTCCCACGTTGTCCCACGTTGTCCCACGATGTCCCACGTTGTCCCACGTTGTCCCACGTTGTCCCACGTTGTCCCACGTTGTCCCACGTTGTCCCACGTTGTCCCACGTTGTCCCACGTTGTCCCACGTTGTCCCACGTTGTCCCACGGTGTCCAACGATGTCCAACGGTGTCCAACGGTGTCCCACGGTGTCCAACGGTGTCCCACGTTGTCCCACGTTGTCCCACGTTGTCCCACGTTGTCCCACGTTGTCCCACGTTGTCCCACGTTGTCCCACGTTGTCCCACGTTGTCCCACGTTGTCCCACGTTGTCCCACGTTGTCCCACGTTGTCCCACGTTGTCCCACGGTGTCCCACGGTGTCCAACGATGTCCAACGGTGTCCCACGTTGTCCCACGTTGTCCCACGATGTCCCACGTTGTCCCACGTTGTCCCACGTTGTCCCACGTTGTCCCACGTTGTCCCACGTTGTCCCACGTGGTCCCACGTTGTCCCACGTTGTCCCACGGTGTCCAACGATGTCCAACGGTGTCCCACGTTGTCCAACGGTGTCCCACGTTGTCCCACGTTGTCCCACGTTGTCCCACGTTGTCCCACGATGTCCCACGTTGTCCCACGTTGTCCCACGTTGTCCCACGTTGTCCCACGTTGTCCCACGTTGTCCCACGTTGTCCCACGTTGTCCCACGTTGTCCCACGTTGTCCCACGTTGTCCCACGGTGTCCAACGATGTCCAACGGTGTCCAACGGTGTCCCACGGTGTCCAACGGTGTCCCACGTTGTCCAACGATGTCCAACGGTGTCCCACGTTGTCCCACGTTGCCCCACGTTGTCCCACGTTGTCCCACGTTGTCCCACGTTGTCCCACGTTGTCCCACGTTGTCCCACGTTGTCCCACGTTGTCCCACGTTGTCCCACGTTGTCCAACGATGTCCAACGGTGTCCCACGTTGTCCCACCTTGTCCCACGTTGTCCCACGTTGTCCCACGTTGTCCCACGTTGTCCCACGTTGTCCCACGTTGTCCCACGTTGTCCCACGTTGTCCCACGTTGTCCCACGTTGTCCCACGTTGTCCCACGGTGTCCAACGGTGTCCAACGATGTCCCACGTTGTCCCACGTTGTCCCACGTTGTCCCACGTTGTCCCACGATGTCCCACGTTGTCCCACGTTGTCCCACGTTGTCCCACGTTGTCCCACGTTGTCCCACGTTGTCCCACGTTGTCCCACGTTGTCCCACGTTGTCCCACGTTGTCCGACGTTGTCCCACGTTGTCCCACGTTGTCCCACGTTGTCCCACGGTGTCCAACGATGTCCAACGATGTCCAACGGTGTCCCACGTTGTCCCACGTTGTTCCATGGTTTCCCACGTTGTCCCACGTTGTCCCACGTTGTCCCACGGTGTCCAACGATGTCCAACGGTGTCCAACGGTGTCCAACGGTGTCCCACGTTGTCCCACGATGTCCCACGTTGTCCCACGTTGTCCCACGGTGTCCAACGGTGTCCAACGATGTCCCACGTTGTCCCACGTTGTCCCACGTTGTCCCACGTTGTCCCACGATGTCCCACGTTGTCCCACGTTGTCCCACGTTGTCCCACGTTGTCCCACGTTGTCCCACGTTGTCCCACGTTGTCCCACGTTGTCCCACGTTGTCCCACGATGTCCCACGTTGTCCCACGTTGTCCCACGTTGTCCCACGTTGTCCCACGTTGTCCCACGTTGTCCCACGTTGTCCCACGTTGTCCGACGTTGTCCCACGTTGTCCCACGTTGTCCCACGTTGTCCCACGGTGTCCAACGATGTCCAACGATGTCCAACGGTGTCCCACGTTGTCCCACGTTGTTCCATGGTTTCCCACGTTGTCCCACGTTGTCCCACGTTGTCCCACGTTGTCCCACGTTGTCCCACGTTGTCCCACGATGTCCCACGTTGTCCCACGTTGTCCCACGTTGTCCCACGATGTCCCACGTTGTCCCACGTTGTCCCACGGTGTCCAACGGTGTCCAACGATGTCCCACGTTGTCCCACGTTGTCCCACGTTGTCCCACGTTGTCCCACGATGTCCCACGTTGTCCCACGTTGTCCCACGTTGTCCCACGTTGTCCCACGTTGTCCCACGATGTCCCACGTTGTCCCACGTTGTCCCACGTTGTCCCACGTTGTCCCACGTTGTCCCACGTTGTCCCACGTTGTCCCACGTTGTCCCACGTTGTCCCACGTTGTCCCACGTTGTCCCACGGTGTCCAACGATGTCCAACGGTGTCCAGCGATGTCCAACGGTGTCCCACGTTGTCCCACGTTTTCCCACGTTGTCCCACGTTGTCCCACGGTGTCCAACGATGTCCAACGATGTCCAACGGTGTCCCACGTTGTCCCACGTTGTTCCATGGTTTCCCACGTTGTCCCACGTTGTCCCACGTTGTCCCACGGTGTCCAACGATGTCCAACGGTGTCCAACGGTGTCCAACGGTGTCCAACGGTGTCCCACGTTGTCCCACGTTGTCCCACGTTGTCCCACGTTGTCCCACGTTGTCCCACGATGTCCCACGTTGTCCCACGTTGTCCCACGTTGTCCCACGTTGTCCCACGTGGTCCCACGTTGTCCCACGTTGTCCCACGGTGTCCAACGATGTCCAACGGTGTCCCACGTTGTCCAACGGTGTCCCACGTTGTCCCACGTTGTCCCACGTTGTCCCACGTTGTCCCACGATGTCCCACGTTGTCCCACGTTGTCCCACGTTGTCCCACGTTGTCCCACGTTGTCCCACGTTGTCCCACGTTGTCCCACGTTGTCCCACGTTGTCCCACGTTGTCCCACGTTGTCCCACGTTGTCCCACGGTGTCCCACGGTGTCCAACGATGTCCAACGGTGTCCCACGTTGTCCCACGTTGTCCCACGATGTCCCACGTTGTCCCACGTTGTCCCACGTTGTCCCACGTTGTCCCACGTTGTCCCACGTTGTCCCACGTGGTCCCACGTTGTCCCACGTTGTCCCACGGTGTCCAACGATGTCCAACGGTGTCCCACGTTGTCCAACGGTGTCCCACGTTGTCCCACGTTGTCCCACGTTGTCCCACGTTGTCCCACGATGTCCCACGTTGTCCCACGTTGTCCCACGTTGTCCCACGTTGTCCCACGTTGTCCCACGTTGTCCCACGTTGTCCCACGTTGTCCCACGTTGTCCCACGTTGTCCCACGTTGTCCCACGGTGTCCAACGATGTCCAACGGTGTCCAACGGTGTCCCACGGTGTCCAACGGTGTCCCACGTTGTCCCACGTTGTCCCACGTTGTCCCACGTTGTCCCACGTTGTCCCACGTTGTCCCACGTTGTCCCACGTTGTCCCACGTTGTCCCACGGTGTCCCACGGTGTCCAACGATGTCCAACGGTGTCCCACGTTGTCCCACGTTGTCCCACGATGTCCCACGTTGTCCCACGTTGTCCCACGTTGTCCCACGTTGTCCCACGTTGTCCCACGTTGTCCCACGTGGTCCCACGTTGTCCCACGTTGTCCCACGGTGTCCAACGATGTCCAACGGTGTCCCACGTTGTCCCACGTTGTCCCACGTTGTCCCACGTTGTCCCACGTTGTCCCACGTTGTCCCACGTTGTCCCACGGTGTCCAACGATGTCCAACGGTGTCCAACGGTGTCCCACGGTGTCCAACGGTGTCCCACGTTGTCCCACGTTGTCCCACGTTGTCCCACGTTGTCCCACGTTGTCCCACGTTGTCCCACGTTGTCCAACGATGTCCAACGGTGTCCCACGTTGTCCCACGTTGTTCCATGGTTTCCCACGTTGTCCCACGTTGTCCCACGTTGTCCCACGGTGTCCAACGATGTCCAACGGTGTCCAACGGTGTCCAACGGTGTCCAACGGTGTCCCACGTTGTCCCACGTTGTCCCACGTTGTCCCACGGTGTCCAACGATGTCCAACGGTGTCCCACGTTGTCCCACGTTGTCCCACGATGTCCCACGTTGTCCCACGTTGTCCCACGTTGTCCCACGTTGTCCAACGTTGTCCCACGTTGTCCCACGTTGTCCCACGTTGTCCCACGTTGTCCCACGTTGTCCCACGGTGTCCAACGATGTCCAACGGTGTCCAACGGTGTCCCACGTTGTCCCACGTTGTCCCACGTTGTCCCACGTTGTCCCACGTTGTCCCACGTTGTCCAACGATGTCCAACGGTGTCCCACGTTGTCCCACGTTGTCCCACGTTGTCCCACGTTGTCCCACGTTGTCCCACGTTGTCCCACGTTGTCCCACGTGGTCCCACGTTGTCCCACGTTGTCCCACGGTGTCCAACGATGTCCAACGGTGTCCCACGTTGTCCAACGGTGTCCCACGTTGTCCCACGTTGTCCCACGTTGTCCCACGATGTCCCACGTTGTCCCACGTTGTCCCACGTTGTCCCACGTTGTCCCACGTTGTCCCACGTTGTCCCACGTTGTCCCACGTTGTCCCACGTTGTCCCACGTTGTCCCACGTTGTCCCACGGTGTCCAACGATGTCCAACGGTGTCCAACGGTGTCCCACGGTGTCCAACGGTGTCCCACGTTGTCCCACGTTGTCCCACGTTGTCCCACGTTGTCCCACGTTGTCCCACGTTGTCCCACGTTGTCCCACGTTGTCCCACGTTGTCCCACGTTGTCCCACGTTGTCCCACGTTGTCCCACGGTGTCCCACGGTGTCCAACGATGTCCAACGGTGTCCCACGTTGTCCCACGTTGTCCCACGATGTCCCACGTTGTCCCACGTTGTCCCACGTTGTCCCACGTTGTCCCACGTTGTCCCACGTTGTCCCACGATGTCCCACGTTGTCCCACGTTGTCCCACGTTGTCCCACGTTGTCCCACGTTGTCCCACGGTGTCCCACGGTGTCCAACGATGTCCAACGGTGTCCCACGTTGTCCCACGTTGTCCCACGATGTCCCACGTTGTCCCACGTTGTCCCACGTTGTCCCACGTTGTCCCACGTTGTCCCACGTTGTCCCACGTTGTCCCACGTTGTCCCACGTTGTCCCACGTTGTCCCACGGTGTCCAACGATGTCCAACGGTGTCCAACGGTGTCCCACGGTGTCCCACGGTGTCCCACGTTGTCCCACGTTGTCCCACGTTGTCCCACGTTGTCCCACGTTGTCCCACGTTGTCCCACGTTGTCCAACGATGTCCAACGGCGTCCCACGTTGTCCCACGTTGTTCCATGGTTTCCCACGTTGTCCCACGTTGTCCCACGTTGTCCCACGGTGTCCAACGATGTCCAACGGTGTCCAACGGTGTCCAACGGTGTCCAACGGTGTCCCACGTTGTCCCACGTTGTCCCACGTTGTCCCACGGTGTCCAACGATGTCCAACGGTGTCCCACGTTGTCCCACGTTGTCCCACGATGTCCCACGTTGTCCCACGTTGTCCCACGTTGTCCCACGTTGTCCAACGTTGTCCCACGTTGTCCCACGTTGTCCCACGTTGTCCCACGTTGTCCCACGTTGTCCCACGGTGTCCAACGATGTCCAACGGTGTCCAACGGTGTCCCACGTTGTCCCACGTTGTCCCACGTTGTCCCACGTTGTCCCACGTTGTCCCACGTTGTCCAACGATGTCCAACGGTGTCCCACGTTGTCCCACGTTGTCCCACGTTGTCCCACGTTGTCCCACGTTGTCCCACGTTGTCCCACGTTGTCCCACGTTGTCCCACGTTGTCCCACGTTGTCCCACGTTGTCCCACGTTGTCCCACGGTGTCCAACGGTGTCCAACGATGTCCCACGTTGTCCCACGTTGTCCCACGTTGTCCCACGTTGTCCCACGATGTCCCACGTTGTCCCACGTTGTCCCACGTTGTCCCACGTTGTCCCACGTTGTCCCACGTTGTCCAACGATGTCCAACGGTGTCCCACGTTGTCCCACGTTGTTCCATGGTTTCCCACGTTGTCCCACGTTGTCCCACGTTGTCCCACGGTGTCCAACGATGTCCAACGGTGTCCAACGGTGTCCAACGGTGTCCAACGGTGTCCCACGTTGTCCCACGTTGTCCCACGTTGTCCCACGTTGTCCAACGATGTCCAACGGTGTCCCACGTTGTCCCACGTTGTCCCACGATGTCCCACGTTGTCCCACGTTGTCCCACGTTGTCCCACGTTGTCCCACGTTGTCCCACGTTGTCCCACGTTGTCCCACGTTGTCCCACGTTGTCCCACGTTGTCCCACGTTGTCCCACGTTGTCCCACGTTGTCCCACGGTGTCCAACGGTGTCCAACGATGTCCCACGTTGTCCCACGTTGTCCCACGTTGTCCCACGTTGTCCCACGATGTCCCACGTTGTCCCACGTTGTCCCACGTTGTCCCACGTTGTCCCACGTTGTCCCACGTTGTCCCACGTTGTCCCACGTTGTCCCACGTTGTCCCACGTTGTCCCACGTTGTCCCACGGTGTCCAACGATGTCCAACGGTGTCCAGCGATGTCCAACGGTGTCCCACGTTGTCCCACGTTTTCCCACGTTGTCCCACGTTGTCCCACGGTGTCCAACGATGTCCAACGATGTCCAACGGTGTCCCACGTTGTCCCACGTTGTTCCATGGTTTCCCACGTTGTCCCACGTTGTCCCACGTTGTCCCACGGTGTCCAACGATGTCCAACGGTGTCCAACGGTGTCCAACGGTGTCCAACGGTGTCCCACGTTGTCCCACGTTGTCCCACGTTGTCCCACGTTGTCCCACGTTGTCCCACGATGTCCCACGTTGTCCCACGTTGTCCCACGTTGTCCCACGTTGTCCCACGTGGTCCCACGTTGTCCCACGTTGTCCCACGGTGTCCAACGATGTCCAACGGTGTCCCACGTTGTCCAACGGTGTCCCACGTTGTCCCACGTTGTCCCACGTTGTCCCACGTTGTCCCACGTTGTCCCACGTTGTCCCACGTTGTCCCACGTTGTCCCACGTTGTCCCACGATGTCCCACGTTGTCCCACGTTGTCCCACGTTGTCCCACGTTGTCCCACGTGGTCCCACGTTGTCCCACGTTGTCCCACGGTGTCCAACGATGTCCAACGGTGTCCAACGGTGTCCCACGTTGTCCCACGTTGTCCCACGTTGTCCCACGTTGTCCCACGTTGTCCCACGATGTCCCACGTTGTCCCACGTTGTCCCACGTTGTCCCACGATGTCCCACGTTGTCCCACGTTGTCCCACGTTGTCCCACGTTGTCCCACGTTGTCCGACGTTGTCCCACGTTGTCCCACGTTGTCCCACGTTGTCCCACGGTGTCCAACGATGTCCAACGATGTCCAACGGTGTCCCACGTTGTCCCACGTTGTTCCATGGTTTCCCACGTTGTCCCACGTTGTCCCACGTTGTCCCACGTTGTCCCACGTTGTCCCACGTTGTCCCACGATGTCCCACGTTGTCCCGCGTTGTCCCACGTTGTCCCACGATGTCCCACGTTGTCCCACGTTGTCCCACGGTGTCCAACGGTGTCCAACGATGTCCCACGTTGTCCCACGTTGTCCCACGTTGTCCCACGTTGTCCCACGATGTCCCACGTTGTCCCACGTTGTCCCACGTTGTCCCACGTTGTCCCACGTTGTCCCACGATGTCCCACGTTGTCCCACGTTGTCCCACGTTGTCCCACGTTGTCCCACGTTGTCCCACGTTGTCCCACGTTGTCCCACGTTGTCCCACGTTGTCCCACGTTGTCCCACGTTGTCCCACGGTGTCCAACGATGTCCAACGATGTCCAGCGATGTCCAACGGTGTCCCACGTTGTCCCACGTTTTCCCACGTTGTCCCACGTTGTCCCACGGTGTCCAACGATGTCCAACGATGTCCAACGGTGTCCCACGTTGTCCCACGTTGTTCCATGGTTTCCCACGTTGTCCCACGTTGTCCCACGTTGTCCCACGGTGTCCAACGATGTCCAACGGTGTCCAACGGTGTCCAACGGTGTCCAACGGTGTCCCACGTTGTCCCACGTTGTCCCACGTTGTCCCACGTTGTCCCACGTTGTCCCACGATGTCCCACGTTGTCCCACGTTGTCCCACGTTGTCCCACGTTGTCCCACGTGGTCCCACGTTGTCCCACGTTGTCCCACGGTGTCCAACGATGTCCAACGGTGTCCCACGTTGTCCAACGGTGTCCCACGTTGTCCCACGTTGTCCCACGTTGTCCCACGTTGTCCCACGATGTCCCACGTTGTCCCACGTTGTCCCACGTTGTCCCACGTTGTCCCACGTTGTCCCACGTTGTCCCACGTTGTCCCACGTTGTCCCACGTTGTCCCACGTTGTCCCACGTTGTCCCACGGTGTCCCACGGTGTCCAACGATGTCCAACGGTGTCCCACGTTGTCCCACGTTGTCCCACGATGTCCCACGTTGTCCCACGTTGTCCCACGTTGTCCCACGTTGTCCCACGTTGTCCCACGTTGTCCCACGTGGTCCCACGTTGTCCCACGTTGTCCCACGGTGTCCAACGATGTCCAACGGTGTCCCACGTTGTCCAACGGTGTCCCACGTTGTCCCACGTTGTCCCACGTTGTCCCACGTTGTCCCACGATGTCCCACGTTGTCCCACGTTGTCCCACGTTGTCCCACGTTGTCCCACGTTGTCCCACGTTGTCCCACGTTGTCCCACGTTGTCCCACGTTGTCCCACGTTGTCCCACGTTGTCCCACGGTGTCCAACGATGTCCAACGGTGTCCAACGGTGTCCCACGGTGTCCAACGGTGTCCCACGTTGTCCCACGTTGTCCCACGTTGTCCCACGTTGTCCCACGTTGTCCCACGTTGTCCCACGTTGTCCCACGTTGTCCCACGTTGTCCCACGTTGTCCCACGTTGTCCCACGTTGTCCCACGTTGTCCCACGTTGTCCCACGGTGTCCCACGGTGTCCAACGATGTCCAACGGTGTCCCACGTTGTCCCACGTTGTCCCACGATGTCCCACGTTGTCCCACGTTGTCCCACGTTGTCCCACGTTGTCCCACGTTGTCCCACGTTGTCCCACGTGGTCCCACGTTGTCCCACGTTGTCCCACGGTGTCCAACGATGTCCAACGGTGTCCCACGTTGTCCCACGTTGTCCCAAGTTGTCCCACGTTGTCCCACGTTGTCCCACGTTGTCCCACGTGGTCCCACGTTGTCCCACGTTGTCCCACGGTGTCCAACGATGTCCAACGGTGTCCCACGTTGTCCAACGGTGTCCCACGTTGTCCCACGTTGTCCCACGTTGTCCCACGTTGTCCCACGTTGTCCCACGTTGTCCCACGTTGTCCCACGTTGTCCCACGTTGTCCCACGTTGTCCCACGTTGTCCCACGTTGTCCCACGGTGTCCAACGGTGTCCAACGATGTCCCACGTTGTCCAACGGTGTCCAACGGTGTCCAACGGTGTCCAACGGTGTCCCACGTTGTCCCACGTTGTCCCACGTTGTCCCACGGTGTCCAACGATGTCCAACGGTGTCCCACGTTGTCCCACGTTGTCCCACGATGTCCCACGTTGTCCCACGTTGTCCCACGTTGTCCCACGTTGTCCAACGTTGTCCCACGTTGTCCCACGTTGTCCCACGTTGTCCCACGTTGTCCCACGTTGTCCCACGGTGTCAAACGATGTCCAACGGTGTCCAACGGTGTCCCACGTTGTCCCACGTTGTCCCACGTTGTCCCACGTTGTCCCACGTTGTCCCACGTTGTCCAACGATGTCCAACGGTGTCCCACGTTGTCCCACGTTGTCCCACGTTGTCCCACGTTGTCCCACGTTGTCCCACGTTGTCCCACGTTGTCCCACGTGGTCCCACGTTGTCCCACGTTGTCCCACGGTGTCCAACGATGTCCAACGGTGTCCCACGTTGTCCAACGGTGTCCCACGTTGTCCCACGTTGTCCCACGTTGTCCCACGATGTCCCACGTTGTCCCACGTTGTCCCACGTTGTCCCACGTTGTCCCACGTTGTCCCACGTTGTCCCACGTTGTCCCACGTTGTCCCACGTTGTCCCACGTTGTCCCACGTTGTCCCACGGTGTCCAACGATGTCCAACGGTGTCCAACGGTGTCCCACGGTGTCCAACGGTGTCCCACGTTGTCCCACGTTGTCCCACGTTGTCCCACGTTGTCCCACGTTGTCCCACGTTGTCCCACGTTGTCCCACGTTGTCCCACGTTGTCCCACGTTGTCCCACGTTGTCCCACGTTGTCCCACGTTGTCCCACGGTGTCCCACGGTGTCCAACGATGTCCAACGGTGTCCCACGTTGTCCCACGTTGTCCCACGATGTCCCACGTTGTCCCACGTTGTCCCACGTTGTCCCACGTTGTCCCACGTTGTCCCACGTTGTCCCACGATGTCCCACGTTGTCCCACGTTGTCCCACGTTGTCCCACGTTGTCCCACGTTGTCCCACGGTGTCCCACGGTGTCCAACGATGTCCAACGGTGTCCCACGTTGTCCCACGTTGTCCCACGATGTCCCACGTTGTCCAACGGTGTCCCACGTTGTCCCACGTTGTCCCACGTTGTCCCACGTTGTCCCACGATGTCCCACGTTGTCCCACGTTGTCCCACGTTGTCCCACGTTGTCCCACGTTGTCCCACGTTGTCCCACGTTGTCCCACGTTGTCCCACGTTGTCCCACGTTGTCCCACGTTGTCCCACGGTGTCCAACGATGTCCAACGGTGTCCAACGGTGTCCCACGGTGTCCAACGGTGTCCCACGTTGTCCCACGTTGTCCCACGTTGTCCCACGTTGTCCCACGTTGTCCCACGTTGTCCCACGTTGTCCAACGATGTCCAACGGCGTCCCACGTTGTCCCACGTTGTTCCATGGTTTCCCACGTTGTCCCACGTTGTCCCACGTTGTCCCACGGTGTCCAACGATGTCCAACGGTGTCCAACGGTGTCCAACGGTGTCCAACGGTGTCCCACGTTGTCCCACGTTGTCCCACGTTGTCCCACGGTGTCCAACGATGTCCAACGGTGTCCCACGTTGTCCCACGTTGTCCCACGATGTCCCACGTTGTCCCACGTTGTCCCACGTTGTCCCACGTTGTCCCACGTTGTCCCACGTTGTCCAACGTTGTCCCACGTTGTCCCACGTTGTCCCACGTTGTCCCACGTTGTCCCACGTTGTCCCACGGTGTCCAACGATGTCCAACGGTGTCCAACGGTGTCCCACGTTGTCCCACGTTGTCCCACGTTGTCCCACGTTGTCCCACGTTGTCCCACGTTGTCCAACGATGTCCAACGGTGTCCCACGTTGTCCCACGTTGTCCCACGTTGTCCCACGTTGTCCCACGTTGTCCCACGTTGTCCCACGTTGTCCCACGTTGTCCCACGTTGTCCCACGTTGTCCCACGTTGTCCCACGTTGTCCCACGGTGTCCAACGGTGTCCAACGATGTCCCACGTTGTCCCACGTTGTCCCACGTTGTCCCACGTTGTCCCACGATGTCCCACGTTGTCCCACGTTGTCCCACGTTGTCCCACGTTGTCCCACGTTGTCCCACGTTGTCCAACGATGTCCAACGGTGTCCCACGTTGTCCCACGTTGTTCCATGGTTTCCCACGTTGTCCCACGTTGTCCCACGTTGTCCCACGGTGTCCAACGATGTCCAACGGTGTCCAACGGTGTCCAACGGTGTCCAACGGTGTCCCACGTTGTCCCACGTTGTCCCACGTTGTCCCACGTTGTCCAACGATGTCCAACGGTGTCCCACGTTGTCCCACGTTGTCCCACGATGTCCCACGTTGTCCCACGTTGTCCCACGTTGTCCCACGTTGTCCCACGTTGTCCCACGTTGTCCCACGTTGTCCCACGTTGTCCCACGTTGTCCCACGTTGTCCCACGTTGTCCCACGTTGTCCCACGTTGTCCCACGGTGTCCAACGGTGTCCAACGATGTCCCACGTTGTCCCACGTTGTCCCACGTTGTCCCACGTTGTCCCACGATGTCCCACGTTGTCCCACGTTGTCCCACGTTGTCCCACGTTGTCCCACGTTGTCCCACGTTGTCCCACGTTGTCCCACGTTGTCCCACGTTGTCCCACGTTGTCCCACGTTGTCCCACGGTGTCCAACGATGTCCAACGGTGTCCAGCGATGTCCAACGGTGTCCCACGTTGTCCCACGTTTTCCCACGTTGTCCCACGTTGTCCCACGGTGTCCAACGATGTCCAACGATGTCCAACGGTGTCCCACGTTGTCCCACGTTGTTCCATGGTTTCCCACGTTGTCCCACGTTGTCCCACGTTGTCCCACGGTGTCCAACGATGTCCAACGGTGTCCAACGGTGTCCAACGGTGTCCAACGGTGTCCCACGTTGTCCCACGTTGTCCCACGTTGTCCCACGTTGTCCCACGTTGTCCCACGATGTCCCACGTTGTCCCACGTTGTCCCACGTTGTCCCACGTTGTCCCACGTGGTCCCACGTTGTCCCACGTTGTCCCACGGTGTCCAACGATGTCCAACGGTGTCCCACGTTGTCCAACGGTGTCCCACGTTGTCCCACGTTGTCCCACGTTGTCCCACGTTGTCCCACGTTGTCCCACGTTGTCCCACGTTGTCCCACGTTGTCCCACGTTGTCCCACGTTGTCCCACGTGGTCCCACGTTGTCCCACGTTGTCCCACGGTGTCCCACGTTGTCCCACGTTGTCCCACGTTGTCCCACGTTGTCCCACGGTGTCCAACGATGTCCAACGGTGTCCAACGGTGTCCCACGGTGTCCAACGGTGTCCCACGTTGTCCCACGTTGTCCCACGTTGTCCCACGTTGTCCCACGTTGTCCCACGTTGTCCCACGTTGTCCCACGTTGTCCCACGTTGTCCCACGTTGTCCCACGTTGTCCCACGTTGTCCCACGTTGTCCCACGTTGTCCCACGGTGTCCCACGGTGTCCAACGATGTCCAACGGTGTCCCACGTTGTCCCACGTTGTCCCACGATGTCCCACGTTGTCCCACGTTGTCCCACGTTGTCCCACGTTGTCCCACGTTGTCCCACGTTGTCCCACGTGGTCCCACGTTGTCCCACGTTGTCCCACGGTGTCCAACGATGTCCAACGGTGTCCCACGTTGTCCAACGGTGTCCCACGTTGTCCCACGTTGTCCCACGTTGTCCCACGTTGTCCCACGATGTCCCACGTTGTCCCACGTTGTCCCACGTTGTCCCACGTTGTCCCACGTTGTCCCACGTTGTCCCACGTTGTCCCACGTTGTCCCACGTTGTCCCACGTTGTCCCACGTTGTCCCACGGTGTCCAACGATGTCCAACGGTGTCCAACGGTGTCCCACGGTGTCCAACGGTGTCCCACGTTGTCCCACGTTGTCCCACGTTGTCCCACGTTGTCCCACGTTGTCCCACGTTGTCCCACGTTGTCCAACGATGTCCAACGGTGTCCCACGTTGTCCCACGTTGTTCCATGGTTTCCCACGTTGTCCCACGTTGTCCCACGTTGTCCCACGGTGTCCAACGATGTCCAACGGTGTCCAACGGTGTCCAACGGTGTCCAACGGTGTCCAACGGTGTCCAACGGTGTCCCACGTTGTCCCACGTTGTCCCACGTTGTCCCACGGTGTCCAACGATGTCCAACGGTGTCCCACGTTGTCCCACGTTGTCCCACGATGTCCCACGTTGTCCCACGTTGTCCCACGTTGTCCCACGTTGTCCAACGTTGTCCCACGTTGTCCCACGTTGTCCCACGTTGTCCCACGTTGTCCCACGTTGTCCCACGGTGTCCAACGATGTCCAACGGTGTCCAACGGTGTCCCACGTTGTCCCACGTTGTCCCACGTTGTCCCACGTTGTCCCACGTTGTCCCACGTTGTCCAACGATGTCCAACGTTGTCCCACGTTGTCCCACGTTGTCCCACGTTGTCCCACGTTGTCCCACGTTGTCCCACGTTGTCCCACGTGGTCCCACGTTGTCCCACGTTGTCCCACGGTGTCCAACGATGTCCAACGGTGTCCCACGTTGTCCAACGGTGTCCCACGTTGTCCCACGTTGTCCCACGTTGTCCCACGTTGTCCCACGCTGTCCCACGTTGTCCCACGTTGTCCCACGCTGTCCCACGTTGTCCCACGTTGTCCCACGTTGTCCCACGTTGTCCCACGTTGTCCCACGTTGTCCCACGTTGTCCCACGTTGTCCCACGTGGTCCCACGTTGTCCCACGTTGTCCCACGGTGTCCAACGATGTCCAACGGTGTCCCACGTTGTCCAACGGTGTCCCACGTTGTCCCACGTTGTCCCACGTTGTCCCACGATGTCCCACGTTGTCCCACGTTGTCCCACGTTGTCCCACGTTGTCCCACGTTGTCCCACGTTGTCCCACGTTGTCCCACGTTGTCCCACGTTGTCCCACGATGTCCCACGTTGTCCCACGTTGTCCCACGTTGTCCCACGTTGTCCCACGTTGTCCCACGTTGTCCCACGTTGTCCCACGTTGTCCCACGTTGTCCCACGTTGTCCCACGTTGTCCCACGTTGTCCCACGGTGTCCAACGATGTCCAACGGTGTCCAACGGTGTCCCACGTTGTCCCACGTTGTCCCACGTTGTCCCACGTTGTCCCACGATGTCCCACGTTGTCCCAAGTTGTCCCACGTTGTCCCACGATGTCCCACGTTGTCCCACGTTGTCCCACGGTGTCCAACGGTGTCCAGCGATGTCCAACGGTGTCCCACGTTGTCCCACGTTTTCCCACGTTGTCCCACGTTGTCCCACGGTGTCCAACGATGTCCAACGATGTCCAACGGTGTCCCACGTTGTCCCACGTTGTTCCATGGTTTCCCACGTTGTCCCACGTTGTCCCACGTTGTCCCACGTTGTCCCACGTTGTCCCACGGTGTCCAACGATGTCCAACGGTGTCCAGCGATGTCCAACGGTGTCCCACGTTGTCCCACGTTTTCCCACGTTGTCCCACGTTGTCCCACGGTGTCCAACGATGTCCAACGATGTCCAACGGTGTCCCACGTTGTCCCACGTTGTTCCATGGTTTCCCACGTTGTCCCACGTTGTCCCACGTTGTCCCACGGTGTCCAACGGTGTCCAACGGTGTCCCACGTTGTCCCACGTTGTCCCACGTTGTCCCACGTTGTCCCACGTTGTCCCACGATGTCCCACGTTGTCCCACGTTGTCCCACGTTGTCCCACGTTGTCCCACGTGGTCCCACGTTGTCCCACGTTGTCCCACGGTGTCCAACGATGTCCAACGGTGTCCCACGTTGTCCAACGGTGTCCCACGTTGTCCCACGTTGTCCCACGTTGTCCCACGTTGTCCCACGATGTCCCACGTTGTCCCACGTTGTCCCACGTTGTCCCACGTTGTCCCACGTTGTCCCACGTTGTCCCACGTTGTCCCACGTTGTCCCACGTTGTCCCACGTTGTCCCACGTTGTCCCACGTTGTCCCACGTGGTCCCACGTTGTCCCACGTTGTCCCACGGTGTCCAACGATGTCCAACGGTGTCCCACGTTGTCCAACGGTGTCCAACGGTGTCCAGCGATGTCCAACGGTGTCCCACGTTGTCCCACGTTTTCCCACGTTGTCCAACGGTGTCCCACGTTGTCCCACGTTGTCCCACGATGTCCCACGTTGTCCCACGTTGTCCCACGTTGTCCCACGTTGTCCCACGTTGTCCCACGTGGTCCCACGTGGTCCCACGTTGTTCCACGGTGTCCAACGTTGTCCCACGTTGTCCCACGTTGTCCCACGTTGTCCCACGTTGTCCCACGGTGTCCAACGGTGTCCAACGATGTCCCACGTTGTCCCACGTTGTCCAACGGTGTCCAACGATGTCCCACGTTGTCCCACGTTGTCCCACGTTGTCCCACGTTGTCCCACGTTGTCCCACGTTGTCCCACGTTGTCCCACGTTGTCCCACGTTGTCCCACGTTGTCCCACGTTGTCCCACGTTGTCCCACGTTGTCCCACGTTGTCCCACGTGGTCCCACGTTGTCCCACGTTGTCCCACGGTGTCCAACGATGTCCAACGGTGTCCCACGTTGTCCAACGGTGTCCAACGGTGTCCAGCGATGTCCAACGGTGTCCCACGTTGTCCCACGTTTTCCCACGTTGTCCAACGGTGTCCCACGTTGTCCCACGTTGTTCCATGGTTTCCCACGTTGTCCCACGTTGTCCCACGTTGTCCCACGTTGTCCCACGTTGTCCCACGGTGTCCAACGATGTCCAACGGTGTCCAGCGATGTCCAACGGTGTCCCACGTTGTCCCACGTTTTCCCACGTTGTCCAACGGTGTCCCACGTTGTCCCACGTTGTCCCACGATGTCCCACGTTGTCCCACGTTGTCCCACGTTGTCCCACGTTGTCCCACGTTGTCCCACGTGGTCCCACGTGGTCCCACGTTGTCCCACGTTGTCCCACGGTGTCCAACGATGTCCAACGGTGTCCCACGGTGTCCCACGGTGTCCCACGTTGTCCCACGTTGTCCCACGTTGTCCCACGTTGTCCCACGATGTCCCACGTTGTCCCACGTTGTCCCACGTTGTCCCACGTTGTCCCACGTTGTCCCACGTTGTCCCACGTTGTCCCACGTTGTCCCACGTTGTCCCACGGTGTCCAACGATGTCCAACGGTGTCCAACGGTGTCCCACGGTGTCCCACGTTGTCCCACGTTGTCCCACGATGTCCCACGTTGTCCCACGTTGTCCCACGGTGTCCAACGGTGTCCAACGATGTCCCACGTTGTCCCACGTTGTCCCACGTTGTCCCACGTTGTCCCACGATGTCCCACGTTGTCCCACGTTGTCCCACGTTGTCCCACGTTGTCCCACGTTGTCCCACGATGTCCCACGTTGTCCCACGTTGTCCCACGTTGTCCCACGTTGTCCCACGTTGTCCCACGTTGTCCCACGTTGTCCCACGTTGTCCCACGTTGTCCCACGTTGTCCCACGGTGTCCAACGATGTCCAACGGTGTCCAGCGATGTCCAACGGTGTCCCACGTTGTCCCACGTTGTCCCACGTTGTCCCACGGTGTCCAACGATGTCCAACGGTGTCCAACGGTGTCCCACGGTGTCCAACGGTGTCCCACGTTGTCCCACGTTGTCCAACGATGTCCAACGGTGTCCCACGTTGTCCCACGTTGTTCCATGGTTTCCCACGTTGTCCCACGTTGTCCCACGTTGTCCCACGGTGTCCAACGATGTCCAACGGTGTCCAACGGTGTCCAACGGTGTCCAACGGTGTCCAACGGTGTCCAACGGTGTCCCACGTTGTCCCACGTTGTCCCACGTTGTCCCACGGTGTCCAACGATGTCCAACGGTGTCCCACGTTGTCCCACGTTGTCCCACGATGTCCCACGTTGTCCCACGTTGTCCCACGTTGTCCCACGTTGTCCAACGTTGTCCCACGTTGTCCCACGTTGTCCCACGTTGTCCCACGTTGTCCCACGTTGTCCCACGGTGTCCAACGATGTCCAACGGTGTCCAACGGTGTCCCACGTTGTCCCACGTTGTCCCACGTTGTCCCACGTTGTCCCACGTTGTCCCACGTTGTCCAACGATGTCCAACGGTGTCCCACGTTGTCCCACGTTGTCCCACGTTGTCCCACGTTGTCCCACGTTGTCCCACGTGGTCCCACGTTGTCCCACGTTGTCCCACGGTGTCCAACGATGTCCAACGGTGTCCCACGTTGTCCAACGGTGTCCCACGTTGTCCCACGTTGTCCCACGTTGTCCCACGTTGTCCCACGATGTCCCACGTTGTCCCACGTTGTCCCACGTTGTCCCACGTTGTCCCACGTTGTCCCACGTTGTCCCACGTTGTCCCACGTTGTCCCACGTTGTCCCACGTTGTCCCACGTTGTCCCACGTGGTCCCACGTTGTCCCACGTTGTCCCACGGTGTCCAACGATGTCCAACGGTGTCCCACGTTGTCCAACGGTGTCCCACGTTGTCCCACGTTGTCCCACGTTGTCCCACGTTGTCCCACGTTGTCCCACGTTGTCCCACGTTGTCCCACGTTGTCCCACGTTGTCCCACGTTGTCCCACGTTGTCCCACGGTGTCCCACGGTGTCCAACGATGTCCAACGGTGTCCCACGTTGTCCCACGTTGTCCCACGATGTCCCACGTTGTCCCACGTTGTCCCACGTTGTCCCACGTTGTCCCACGTTGTCCCACGTTGTCCCACGTGGTCCCACGTTGTCCCACGTTGTCCCACGGTGTCCAACGATGTCCAACGGTGTCCCACGTTGTCCAACGGTGTCCCACGTTGTCCCACGTTGTCCCACGTTGTCCCACGTTGTCCCACGATGTCCCACGTTGTCCCACGTTGTCCCACGTTGTCCCACGTTGTCCCACGTTGTCCCACGTTGTCCCACGTTGTCCCACGTTGTCCCACGTTGTCCCACGTTGTCCCACGTTGTCCCACGGTGTCCAACGATGTCCAACGGTGTCCAACGGTGTCCCACGGTGTCCAACGGTGTCCCACGTTGTCCCACGTTGTCCCACGCTGTCCCACGTTGTCCAACGATGTCCAACGGTGTCCCACGTTGTCCCACGTTGTTCCATGGTTTCCCACGTTGTCCGACGTTGTCCCACGTTGTCCCACGGTGTCCAACGATGTCCAACGGTGTCCAACGGTGTCCCACGTTGTCCCACGATGTCCCACGTTGTCCCACGTTGTCCCACGTTGTCCCACGTTGTCCCACGTTGTCCCACGTTGTCCCACGTGGTCCCACGTTGTCCCACGTTGTCCCACGGTGTCCAACGATGTCCAACGGTGTCCCACGTTGTCCAACGGTGTCCCACGTTGTCCCACGTTGTCCCACGTTGTCCCACGTTGTCCCACGGTGTCCCACGGTGTCCAACGATGTCCAACGGTGTCCCACGTTGTCCCACGTTGTCCCACGATGTCCCACGTTGTCCCACGTTGTCCCACGTTGTCCCACGTTGTCCCACGTTGTCCCACGTTGTCCCACGTGGTCCCACGTTGTCCCACGTTGTCCCACGGTGTCCAACGATGTCCAACGGTGTCCCACGGTGTCCAACGATGTCCAACGGTGTCCCACGTTGTCCCACGTTGTCCCACGATGTCCCACGTTGTCCCACGTTGTCCCACGTTGTCCCACGTTGTCCAACGTTGTCCCACGTTGTCCCACGTTGTCCCACGTTGTCCCACGTTGTCCCACGTTGTCCCACGGTGTCCAACGATGTCCAACGGTGTCCAGCGGTGTCCCACGTTGTCCCACGTTGTCCCACGTTGTCCCACGTTGTCCCACGTTGTCCCACGTTGTCCAACGATGTCCAACGGTGTCCCACGTTGTCCCACGTTGTCCCACGTTGTCCCACGTTGTCCCACGTTGTCCCACGTTGTCCCACGGTGTCCAACGGTGTCCAACGATGTCCCACGTTGTCCCACGTTGTCCCACGTTGTCCCACGTTGTCCCACGATGTCCCACGTTGTCCCACGTTGTCCCACGTTGTCCCACGTTGTCCCACGTTGTCCCACGTTGTCCCACGTTGTCCCACGTTGTCCCACGTTGTCCCACGTTGTCCGACGTTGTCCCACGTTGTCCCACGTTGTCCCACGTTGTCCCACGGTGTCCAACGATGTCCAACGATGTCCAACGGTGTCCCACGTTGTCCCACGTTGTTCCATGGTTTCCCACGTTGTCCCACGTTGTCCCACGTTGTCCCACGGTGTCCAACGATGTCCAACGGTGTCCAACGGTGTCCAACGGTGTCCAACGGTGTCCCACGTTGTCCCACGTTGTCCCACGTTGTCCCACGTTGTCCCACGTTGTCCCACGATGTCCCACGTTGTCCCACGTTGTCCCACGTTGTCCCACGATGTCCCACGTTGTCCCACGTTGTCCCACGGTGTCCAACGGTGTCCAACGATGTCCCACGTTGTCCCACGTTGTCCCACGTTGTCCCACGTTGTCCCACGATGTCCCACGTTGTCCCACGTTGTCCCACGTTGTCCCACGTTGTCCCACGTTGTCCCACGATGTCCCACGTTGTCCCACGTTGTCCCACGTTGTCCCACGTTGTCCCACGTTGTCCCACGTTGTCCCACGTTGTCCCACGTTGTCCCACGTTGTCCCACGTTGTCCCACGTTGTCCCACGTTGTCCCACGGTGTCCAACGATGTCCAACGGTGTCCAGCGATGTCCAACGGTGTCCCACGTTGTCCCACGTTTTCCCACGTTGTCCCACGTTGTCCCACGGTGTCCAACGATGTCCAACGATGTCCAACGGTGTCCCACGTTGTCCCACTATGTCCCACGTTGTCCCACGTTGTCCCACGTTGTCCCACGTTGTCCCACGTTGTCCAACGGTGTCCAACGGTGTCCAACGGTGTCCAACGGTGTCCCACGTTGTCCCACGTTGTCCCACGTTGTCCCACGTTGTCCCACGATGTCCCACGTTGTCCCACGTTGTCCCACGTTGTCCCACGATGTCCCACGTTGTCCCACGTTGTCCCACGGTGTCCAACGGTGTCCAACGATGTCCCACGTTGTCCCCCGTTGTCCCACGTTGTCCCACGTTGTCCCACGATGTCCCACGTTGTCCCACGTTGTCCCACGTTGTCCCACGTTGTCCCACGTTGTCCCACGATGTCCCACGTTGTCCCACGTTGTCCCACGTTGTCCCACGTTGTCCCACGTTGTCCCACGTTGTCCCACGTTGTCCCACGTTGTCCCACGTTGTCCCACGTTGTCCCACGTTGTCCCACGTTGTCCCACGGTGTCCAACGATGTCCAACGGTGTCCAGCGATGTCCAACGGTGTCCCACGTTGTCCCACGTTTTCCCACGTTGTCCCACGTTGTCCCACGGTGTCCAACGATGTCCAACGATGTCCAACGGTGTCCCACGTTGTCCCACGTTGTTCCATGGTTTCCCACGTTGTCCCACGTTGTCCCACGTTGTCCCACGTTGTCCCACGTTGTCCCACGGTGTCCAACGATGTCCAACGGTGTCCAGCGATGTCCAACGGTGTCCCACGTTGTCCCACGTTTTCCCACGTTGTCCCACGTTGTCCCACGGTGTCCAACGATGTCCAACGATGTCCAACGGTGTCCCACGTTGTCCCACGTTGTTCCATGGTTTCCCACGTTGTCCCACGTTGTCCCACGTTGTCCCACGGTGTCCAACGGTGTCCAACGGTGTCCCACGTTGTCCCACGTTGTCCCACGTTGTCCCACGTTGTCCCACGTTGTCCCACGATGTCCCACGTTGTCCCACGTTGTCCCACGTTGTCCCACGTTGTCCCACGTGGTCCCACGTTGTCCCACGTTGTCCCACGGTGTCCAACGATGTCCAACGGTGTCCCACGTTGTCCAACGGTGTCCCACGTTGTCCCACGTTGTCCCACGTTGTCCCACGTTGTCCCACGTTGTCCCACGATGTCCCACGTTGTCCCACGTTGTCCCACGTTGTCCCACGTTGTCCCACGTTGTCCCACGTTGTCCCACGTTGTCCCACGTTGTCCCACGTTGTCCCACGTTGTCCCACGTTGTCCCACGTTGTCCCACGTTGTCCCACGTTGTCCCACGGTGTCCCACGGTGTCCAACGATGTCCAACGGTGTCCCACGTTGTCCCACGTTGTCCCACGTTGTCCCACGTTGTCCCACGTTGTCCCACGTTGTCCCACGTTGTCCCACGTTGTCCCACGTGGTCCCACGTGGTCCCACGTTGTCCCACGTTGTCCCACGGTGTCCCACGATGTCCAACGGTGTCCCACGTTGTCCAACGGTGTCCCACGTTGTCCCACGTTGTCCCACGTTGTCCCACGTTGTCCCACGATGTCCCACGTTGTCCCACGTTGTCCCACGTTGTCCCACGTTGTCCCACGTTGTCCCACGTTGTCCCACGTTGTCCCACGTTGTCCCACGTTGTCCCACGTTGTCCCACGTTGTCCCACGTTGTCCCACGTTGGCCCACGATGTCCCACGTTGTCCCACGTTGTCCCACGTTGTCCCACGTTGTCCCACGTTGTCCCACGTTGTCCCACGTTGTCCCACGTTGTCCCACGTTGTCCCACGTTGTCCCACGTTGTCCCACGTTGTCCCACGTTGTCCCACGTTGTCCCACGTTGTCCCACGTTGTCCCACGGTGTCCCACGGTGTCCAACGATGTCCAACGGTGTCCCACGTTGTCCCACGTTGTCCCACGATGTCCCACGTTGTCCCACGTTGTCCCACGTTGTCCCACGTTGTCCCACGTTGTCCCACGTGGTCCCACGTGGTCCCACGTTGTCCCACGTTGTCCCACGGTGTCCAACGATGTCCAACGGTGTCCCACGTTGTCCAACGGTGTCCCACGTTGTCCCACGTTGTCCCACGTTGTCCCACGATGTCCCACGTTGTCCCACGTTGTCCCACGGTGTCCAACGGTGTCCAACGATGTCCCACGTTGTCCCACGTTGTCCCACGTTGTCCCACGTTGTCCCACGATGTCCCACGTTGTCCCACGGTGTCCAACGGTGTCCAACGATGTCCCACGTTGTCCCACGTTGTCCCACGTTGTCCCACGTTGTCCCACGATGTCCCACGTTGTCCCACGTTGTCCCACGTTGTCCCACGTTGTCCCACGTTGTCCCACGATGTCCCACGTTGTCCCACGTTGTCCCACGTTGTCCCACGTTGTCCCACGTTGTCCCACGTTGTCCCACGTTGTCCCACGTTGTCCCACGTTGTCCCACGTTGTCCCACGTTGTCCCACGTTGTCCCACGGTGTCCAACGATGTCCAACGGTGTCCAGCGATGTCCAACGGTGTCCCACGTTGTCCCACGTTTTCCCACGTTGTCCCACGTTGTCCCACGGTGTCCAACGATGTCCAACGATGTCCAACGGTGTCCCACGTTGTCCCACGTTGTTCCATGGTTTCCCACGTTGTCCCACGTTGTCCCACGTTGTCCCACGTTGTCCCACGTTGTCCCACGGTGTCCAACGATGTCCAACGGTGTCCAGCGATGTCCAACGGTGTCCCACGTTGTCCCACGTTTTCCCACGTTGTCCCACGTTGTCCCACGGTGTCCAACGATGTCCAACGATGTCCAACGGTGTCCCACGTTGTCCCACGTTGTTCCATGGTTTCCCACGTTGTCCCACGTTGTCCCACGTTGTCCCACGGTGTCCAACGGTGTCCAACGATGTCCCACGTTGTCCCACGTTGTCCCACGTTGTCCCACGTTGTCCCACGTTGTCCCACGATGTCCCACGTTGTCCCACGTTGTCCCACGTTGTCCCACGTTGTCCCACGTGGTCCCACGTTGTCCCACGTTGTCCCACGGTGTCCAACGATGTCCAACGGTGTCCCACGTTGTCCAACGGTGTCCCACGTTGTCCCACGTTGTCCCACGTTGTCCCACGTTGTCCCACGATGTCCCACGTTGTCCCACGTTGTCCCACGTTGTCCCACGTGGTCCCACGTGGTCCCACGTTGTCCCACGGTGTCCAACGTTGTCCCACGTTGTCCCACGATGTCCCACGTTGTCCCACGTTGTCCCACGGTGTCCAACGGTGTCCAACGATGTCCCACGTTGTCCCACGTTGTCCAACGGTGTCCAACGATGTCCCACGTTGTCCCACGTTGTCCCACGTTGTCCCACGTTGTCCCACGTTGTCCCACGTTGTCCCACGTTGTCCCACGTTGTCCCACGTTGTCCCACGTTGTCCCACGTTGTCCCACGTTGTCCCACGTTGTCCCACGTTGTCCCACGTGGTCCCACGTTGTCCCACGTTGTCCCACGGTGTCCAACGATGTCCAACGGTGTCCCACGTTGTCCAACGGTGTCCAACGGTGTCCAGCGATGTCCAACGGTGTCCCACGTTGTCCCACGTTTTCCCACGTTGTCCAACGGTGTCCCACGTTGTCCCACGTTGTTCCATGGTTTCCCACGTTGTCCCACGTTGTCCCACGTTGTCCCACGTTGTCCCACGTTGTCCCACGGTGTCCAACGATGTCCAACGGTGTCCAGCGATGTCCAACGGTGTCCCACGTTGTCCCACGTTTTCCCACGTTGTCCAACGGTGTCCCACGTTGTCCCACGTTGTCCCACGATGTCCCACGTTGTCCCACGTTGTCCCACGTTGTCCCACGTTGTCCCACGTTGTCCCACGTGGTCCCACGTGGTCCCACGTTGTCCCACGTTGTCCCACGGTGTCCAACGATGTCCAACGGTGTCCCACGTTGTCCAACGGTGTCCCACGTTGTCCCACGTTGTCCCACGTTGTCCCACGTTGTCCCACGATGTCCCACGTTGTCCCACGTTGTCCCACGTTGTCCCACGTTGTCCCACGTTGTCCCACGTTGTCCCACGTTGTCCCACGTTGTCCCACGTTGTCCCACGGTGTCCAACGATGTCCAACGGTGTCCAACGGTGTCCCACGGTGTCCCACGTTGTCCCACGTTGTCCCACGATGTCCCACGTTGTCCCACGTTGTCCCACGGTGTCCAACGGTGTCCAACGATGTCCCACGTTGTCCCACGTTGTCCCACGTTGTCCCACGTTGTCCCACGATGTCCCACGTTGTCCCACGTTGTCCCACGTTGTCCCACGTTGTCCCACGTTGTCCCACGATGTCCCACGTTGTCCCACGTTGTCCCACGTTGTCCCACGTTGTCCCACGTTGTCCCACGTTGTCCCACGTTGTCCCACGTTGTCCCACGTTGTCCCACGTTGTCCCACGTTGTCCCACGTTGTCCCACGGTGTCCAACGATGTCCAACGGTGTCCAGCGATGTCCAACGGTGTCCCACGTTG
This sequence comes from Bombus terrestris, assembly GCF_910591885.1. NCBI lineage: Eukaryota > Metazoa > Arthropoda > Insecta > Hymenoptera > Apidae > Bombus > Bombus terrestris. The sequence continues at coordinate 29,220 of NW_025963727.1, forward strand.
TCCCACGTTTTCCCACGTTGTCCCACGTTGTCCCACGGTGTCCAACGATGTCCAACGATGTCCAACGGTGTCCCACGTTGTCCCACGATGTCCCACGTTGTCCCACGTTGTCCCACGTTGTCCCACGTTGTCCCACGTTGTCCAACGGTGTCCAACGGTGTCCAACGGTGTCCAACGGTGTCCCACGTTGTCCCACGTTGTCCCACGTTGTCCCACGTTGTCCCACGATGTCCCACGTTGTCCCAAGTTGTCCCACGTTGTCCCACGATGTCCCACGTTGTCCCACGTTGTCCCACGGTGTCCAACGGTGTCCAACGATGTCCCACGTTGTCCCACGTTGTCCCACGTTGTCCCACGTTGTCCCACGATGTCCCACGTTGTCCCACGTTGTCCCACGTTGTCCCACGTTGTCCCACGTTGTCCCACGATGTCCCACGTTGTCCCACGTTGTCCCACGTTGTCCCACGTTGTCCCACGTTGTCCCACGTTGTCCCACGTTGTCCCACGTTGTCCCACGTTGTCCCACGTTGTCCCACGTTGTCCCACGTTGTCCCACGTTGTCCCACGGTGTCCAACGATGTCCAACGGTGTCCAGCGATGTCCAACGGTGTCCCACGTTGTCCCACGTTTTCCCACGTTGTCCCACGTTGTCCCACGGTGTCCAACGATGTCCAACGATGTCCAACGGTGTCCCACGTTGTCCCACGTTGTTCCATGGTTTCCCACGTTGTCCCACGTTGTCCCACGTTGTCCCACGTTGTCCCACGTTGTCCCACGGTGTCCAACGATGTCCAACGGTGTCCAGCGATGTCCAACGGTGTCCCACGTTGTCCCACGTTTTCCCACGTTGTCCCACGTTGTCCCACGTTGTCCCACGGTGTCCAACGATGTCCAACGGTGTCCCACGTTGTCCAACGGTGTCCCACGTTGTCCCACGTTGTCCCACGTTGTCCCACGTTGTCCCACGATGTCCCACGTTGTCCCACGTTGTCCCACGGTGTCCCACGGTGTCCAACGATGTCCAACGGTGTCCCACGTTGTCCCACGTTGTCCCACGATGTCCCACGTTGTCCCACGTTGTCCCACGTTGTCCCACGTTGTCCCACGTTGTCCCACGTTGTCCCACGTGGTCCCACGTTGTCCCACGTTGTCCCACGGTGTCCAACGATGTCCAACGGTGTCCCACGTTGTCCAACGGTGTCCCACGTTGTCCCACGTTGTCCCACGTTGTCCCACGTTGTCCCACGTTGTCCCACGTTGTCCCACGTTGTCCCACGTTGTCCCACGTTGTCCCACGTTGTCCCACGTTGTCCCACGTTGTCCCACGTTGTCCCACGTTGTCCCACGTTGTCCCACGTTGTCCCACGTTGTCCCACGGTGTCCAACGATGTCCAACGGTGTCCAACGGTGTCCCACGTTGTCCCACGTTGTCCCACGTTGTCCCACGTTGTCCCACGTTGTCCCACGTTGTCCAACGATGTCCAACGGTGTCCCACGTTGTCCCACGTTGTCCCACGTTGTCCCACGTTGTCCCACGTTGTCCCACGTTGTCCCACGTTGTCCCACGTTGTCCCACGTTGTCCCACGTTGTCCCACGTTGTCCCACGTTGTCCCACGGTGTCCAACGGTGTCCAACGATGTCCCACGTTGTCCCACGTTGTCCCACGTTGTCCCACGTTGTCCCACGATGTCCCACGTTGTCCCACGTTGTCCCACGTTGTCCCACGTTGTCCCACGTTGTCCCACGTTGTCCCACGTTGTCCCACGTTGTCCCACGTTGTCCCACGTTGTCCGACGTTGTCCCACGTTGTCCCACGTTGTCCCACGTTGTCCCACGGTGTCCAACGATGTCCAACGATGTCCAACGGTGTCCCACGTTGTCCCACGTTGTTCCATGGTTTCCCACGTTGTCCCACGTTGTCCCACGTTGTCCCACGGTGTCCAACGATGTCCAACGGTGTCCAACGGTGTCCAACGGTGTCCAACGGTGTCCCACGTTGTCCCACGTTGTCCCACGTTGTCCCACGTTGTCCCACGTTGTCCCACGATGTCCCACGTTGTCCCACGTTGTCCCACGTTGTCCCACGATGTCCCACGTTGTCCCACGTTGTCCCACGGTGTCCAACGGTGTCCAACGATGTCCCACGTTGTCCCACGTTGTCCCACGTTGTCCCACGTTGTCCCACGTTGTCCCACGATGTCCCACGTTGTCCCACGTTGTCCCACGTTGTCCCACGTTGTCCCACGTTGTCCCACGATGTCCCACGTTGTCCCACGTTGTCCCACGTTGTCCCACGTTGTCCCACGTTGTCCCACGTTGTCCCACGTTGTCCCACGTTGTCCCACGTTGTCCCACGTTGTCCCACGTTGTCCCACGTTGTCCCACGGTGTCCAACGATGTCCAACGGTGTCCAGCGATGTCCAACGGTGTCCCACGTTGTCCCACGTTTTCCCACGTTGTCCCACGTTGTCCCACGGTGTCCAACGATGTCCAACGATGTCCAACGGTGTCCCACGTTGTCCCACGATGTCCCACGTTGTCCCACGTTGTCCCACGTTGTCCCACGTTGTCCCACGTTGTCCAACGGTGTCCAACGGTGTCCAACGGTGTCCAACGGTGTCCCACGTTGTCCCACGTTGTCCCACGTTGTCCCACGTTGTCCCACGATGTCCCACGTTGTCCCAAGTTGTCCCACGTTGTCCCACGATGTCCCACGTTGTCCCACGTTGTCCCACGGTGTCCAACGGTGTCCAACGATGTCCCACGTTGTCCCACGTTGTCCCACGTTGTCCCACGTTGTCCCACGATGTCCCACGTTGTCCCACGTTGTCCCACGTTGTCCCACGTTGTCCCACGTTGTCCCACGTGGTCCCACGTGGTCCCACGTTGTCCCACGTTGTCCCACGGTGTCCAACGATGTCCAACGGTGTCCCACGTTGTCCAACGGTGTCCCACGTTGTCCCACGTTGTCCCACGTTGTCCCACGTTGTCCCACGATGTCCCACGTTGTCCCACGTTGTCCCACGTTGTCCCACGTTGTCCCACGTTGTCCCACGTTGTCCCACGTTGTCCCACGTTGTCCCACGTTGTCCCACGGTGTCCAACGTTGTCCAACGGTGTCCAACGGTGTCCCACGGTGTCCCACGTTGTCCCACGTTGTCCCACGATGTCCCACGTTGTCCCACGTTGTCCCACGGTGTCCAACGGTGTCCAACGATGTCCCACGTTGTCCCACGTTGTCCCACGTTGTCCCACGTTGTCCCACGATGTCCCACGTTGTCCCACGTTGTCCCACGTTGTCCCACGTTGTCCCACGTTGTCCCACGATGTCCCACGTTGTCCCACGTTGTCCCACGTTGTCCCACGTTGTCCCACGTTGTCCCACGTTGTCCCACGTTGTCCCACGTTGTCCCACGTTGTCCCACGTTGTCCCACGGTGTCCAACGATGTCCAACGGTGTCCAGCGATGTCCAACGGTGTCCCACGTTGTCCCACGTTTTCCCACGTTGTCCCACGTTGTCCCACGGTGTCCAACGATGTCCAACGATGTCCAACGGTGTCCCACGTTGTCCCACGATGTCCCACGTTGTCCCACGTTGTCCCACGTTGTCCCACGTTGTCCAACGGTGTCCAACGGTGTCCAACGGTGTCCAACGGTGTCCCACGTTGTCCCACGTTGTCCCACGTTGTCCCACGTTGTCCCACGATGTCCCACGTTGTCCCAAGTTGTCCCACGTTGTCCCACGATGTCCCACGTTGTCCCACGTTGTCCCACGGTGTCCAACGGTGTCCAACGATGTCCCACGTTGTCCCACGTTGTCCCACGTTGTCCCACGTTGTCCCACGATGTCCCACGTTGTCCCACGTTGTCCCACGTTGTCCCACGTTGTCCCACGTTGTCCCACGATGTCCCACGTTGTCCCACGTTGTCCCACGTTGTCCCACGTTGTCCCACGTTGTCCCACGTTGTCCCACGTTGTCCCACGTTGTCCCACGTTGTCCCACGTTGTCCCACGTTGTCCCACGTTGTCCCACGGTGTCCAACGATGTCCAACGGTGTCCAGCGATGTCCAACGGTGTCCCACGTTGTCCCACGTTTTCCCACGTTGTCCCACGTTGTCCCACGGTGTCCAACGATGTCCAACGATGTCCAACGGTGTCCCACGTTGTCCCACGTTGTTCCATGGTTTCCCACGTTGTCCCACGTTGTCCCACGTTGTCCCACGTTGTCCCACGTTGTCCCACGGTGTCCAACGATGTCCAACGGTGTCCAGCGATGTCCAACGGTGTCCCACGTTGTCCCACGTTTTCCCACGTTGTCCCACGTTGTCCCACGGTGTCCAACGATGTCCAACGATGTCCAACGGTGTCCCACGTTGTCCCACGTTGTTCCATGGTTTCCCACGTTGTCCCACGTTGTCCCACGTTGTCCCACGGTGTCCAACGGTGTCCAACGGTGTCCCACGTTGTCCCACGTTGTCCCACGTTGTCCCACGTTGTCCCACGTTGTCCCACGATGTCCCACGTTGTCCCACGTTGTCCCACGTTGTCCCACGTTGTCCCACGTGGTCCCACGTTGTCCCACGTTGTCCCACGGTGTCCAACGATGTCCAACGGTGTCCCACGTTGTCCAACGGTGTCCCACGTTGTCCCACGTTGTCCCACGTTGTCCCACGTTGTCCCACGATGTCCCACGTTGTCCCACGTTGTCCCACGTTGTCCCACGTTGTCCCACGTTGTCCCACGTTGTCCCACGTTGTCCCACGTTGTCCCACGTTGTCCCACGTTGTCCCACGTTGTCCCACGTTGTCCCACGTTGTCCCACGTGGTCCCACGTTGTCCCACGTTGTCCCACGGTGTCCAACGATGTCCAACGGTGTCCCACGTTGTCCAACGGTGTCCCACGTTGTCCCACGTTGTCCCACGTTGTCCCACCTTGTCCCACGTTGTCCCACGTTGTCCCACGTTGTCCCACGTTGTCCCACGTTGTCCCACGTTGTCCCACGTTGTCCCACGGTGTCCCACGGTGTCCAACTATGTCCAACGGTGTCCCACGTTGTCCCACGTTGTCCCACGATGTCCCACGTTGTCCCACGTTGTCCCACGTTGTCCCACGTTGTCCCACGTTGTCCCACGTTGTCCCACGTGGTCCCACGTTGTCCCACGTTGTCCCACGGTGTCCAACGATGTCCAACGGTGTCCCACGTTGTCCAACGGTGTCCCACGTTGTCCCACGTTGTCCCACGTTGTCCCACGTTGTCCCACGATGTCCCACGTTGTCCCACGTTGTCCCACGTTGTCCCACGTTGTCCCACGTTGTCCCACGTTGTCCCACGTTGTCCCACGTTGTCCCACGTTGTCCCACGTTGTCCCACGTTGTCCCACGGTGTCCAACGATGTCCAACGGTGTCCAACGGTGTCCCACGTTGTCCCACGTTGTCCCACGTTGTCCCACGTTGTCCCACGTTGTCCCACGTTGTCCAACGATGTCCAACGGTGTCCCACGTTGTCCCACGTTGTCCCACGTTGTCCCACGTTGTCCCACGTTGTCCCACGTTGTCCCACGTTGTCCCACGTTGTCCCACGTTGTCCCACGTTGTCCCACGTTGTCCCACGTTGTCCCACGGTGTCCAACGGTGTCCAACGATGTCCCACGTTGTCCCACGTTGTCCCACGTTGTCCCACGTTGTCCCACGATGTCCCACGTTGTCCCACGTTGTCCCACGTTGTCCCACGTTGTCCCACGTTGTCCCACGTTGTCCCACGTTGTCCCACGTTGTCCCACGTTGTCCCACGTTGTCCGACGTTGTCCCACGTTGTCCCACGTTGTCCCACGTTGTCCCACGGTGTCCAACGATGTCCAACGATGTCCAACGGTGTCCCACGTTGTCCCACGTTGTTCCATGGTTTCCCACGTTGTCCCACGTTGTCCCACGTTGTCCCACGGTGTCCAACGATGTCCAACGGTGTCCAACGGTGTCCAACGGTGTCCAACGGTGTCCCACGTTGTCCCACGTTGTCCCACGTTGTCCCACGTTGTCCCACGTTGTCCCACGATGTCCCACGTTGTCCCACGTTGTCCCACGTTGTCCCACGATGTCCCACGTTGTCCCACGTTGTCCCACGGTGTCCAACGGTGTCCAACGATGTCCCACGTTGTCCCACGTTGTCCCACGTTGTCCCACGTTGTCCCACGTTGTCCCACGATGTCCCACGTTGTCCCACGTTGTCCCACGTTGTCCCACGTTGTCCCACGTTGTCCCACGATGTCCCACGTTGTCCCACGTTGTCCCACGTTGTCCCACGTTGTCCCACGTTGTCCCACGTTGTCCCACGTTGTCCCACGTTGTCCCACGTTGTCCCACGTTGTCCCACGTTGTCCCACGTTGTCCCACGGTGTCCAACGATGTCCAACGGTGTCCAGCGATGTCCAACGGTGTCCCACGTTGTCCCACGTTTTCCCACGTTGTCCCACGTTGTCCCACGGTGTCCAACGATGTCCAACGATGTCCAACGGTGTCCCACGTTGTCCCACGATGTCCCACGTTGTCCCACGTTGTCCCACGTTGTCCCACGTTGTCCCACGTTGTCCAACGGTGTCCAACGGTGTCCAACGGTGTCCAACGGTGTCCCACGTTGTCCCACGTTGTCCCACGTTGTCCCACGTTGTCCCACGATGTCCCACGTTGTCCCAAGTTGTCCCACGTTGTCCCACGATGTCCCACGTTGTCCCACGTTGTCCCACGGTGTCCAACGGTGTCCAACGATGTCCCACGTTGTCCCACGTTGTCCCACGTTGTCCCACGTTGTCCCACGATGTCCCACGTTGTCCCACGTTGTCCCACGTTGTCCCACGTTGTCCCACGTTGTCCCACGATGTCCCACGTTGTCCCACGTTGTCCCACGTTGTCCCACGTTGTCCCACGTTGTCCCACGTTGTCCCACGTTGTCCCACGTTGTCCCACGTTGTCCCACGTTGTCCCACGTTGTCCCACGTTGTCCCACGGTGTCCAACGATGTCCAACGGTGTCCAGCGATGTCCAACGGTGTCCCACGTTGTCCCACGTTTTCCCACGTTGTCCCACGTTGTCCCACGGTGTCCAACGATGTCCAACGATGTCCAACGGTGTCCCACGTTGTCCCACGTTGTTCCATGGTTTCCCACGTTGTCCCACGTTGTCCCACGTTGTCCCACGTTGTCCCACGTTGTCCCACGGTGTCCAACGATGTCCAACGGTGTCCAGCGATGTCCAACGGTGTCCCACGTTGTCCCACGTTTTCCCACGTTGTCCCACGTTGTCCCACGGTGTCCAACGATGTCCAACGATGTCCAACGGTGTCCCACGTTGTCCCACGTTGTTCCATGGTTTCCCACGTTGTCCCACGTTGTCCCACGTTGTCCCACGGTGTCCAACGGTGTCCAACGGTGTCCCACGTTGTCCCACGTTGTCCCACGTTGTCCCACGTTGTCCCACGATGTCCCACGTTGTCCCACGTTGTCCCACGTTGTCCCACGTTGTCCCACGTGGTCCCACGTTGTCCCACGTTGTCCCACGGTGTCCAACGATGTCCAACGGTGTCCCACGTTGTCCAACGGTGTCCCACGTTGTCCCACGTTGTCCCACGTTGTCCCACGTTGTCCCACGTTGTCCCACGATGTCCCACGTTGTCCCACGTTGTCCCACGTTGTCCCACGTTGTCCCACGTTGTCCCACGTTGTCCCACGTTGTCCCACGTTGTCCCACGTTGTCCCACGTTGTCCCACGTTGTCCCACGTTGTCCCACGTTGTCCCACGGTGTCCCACGGTGTCCAACGATGTCCAACGGTGTCCCACGTTGTCCCACGTTGTCCCACGATGTCCCACGTTGTCCCACGTTGTCCCACGTTGTCCCACGTTGTCCCACGTTGTCCCACGTTGTCCCACGTGGTCCCACGTTGTCCCACGTTGTCCCACGGTGTCCAACGATGTCCAACGGTGTCCCACGTTGTCCAACGGTGTCCCACGTTGTCCCACGTTGTCCCACGTTGTCCCACGTTGTCCCACGATGTCCCACGTTGTCCCACGTTGTCCCACGTTGTCCCACGGTGTCCAACGATGTCCAACGGTGTCCAGCGATGTCCAACGGTGTCCCACGTTGTCCCACGTTTTCCCACGTTGTCCCACGTGGTCCCACGTTGTCCCACGTTGTCCCACGGTGTCCCACGATGTCCCACGTTGTCCCACGTTGTCCCACGGTGTCCCACGGTGTCCAACGATGTCCAACGGTGTCCCACGTTGTCCCACGTTGTCCAACGATGTCCAACGGTGTCCCACGTTGTCCCACGTTGTCCCACGTTGTCCCACGTTGTCCCACGTTGTCCCACGTTGTCCCACGGTGTCCAACGATGTCCAACGGTGTCCAACGGTGTCCCACGGTGTCCAACGGTGTCCCACGTTGTCCCACGTTGTCCGACGTTGTCCCACGTTGTCCCACGTTGTCCCACGGTGTCCAACGATGTCCAACGATGTCCAACGGTGTCCCACGTTGTCCCACGTTGTTCCATGGTTTCCCACGTTGTCCCACGTTGTCCCACGTTGTCCCACGGTGTCCAACGATGTCCAACGGTGTCCAACGGTGTCCAACGGTGTCCAACGGTGTCCCACGTTGT